>NC_053434.1:22511533-22811533 GCF_007990345.1 Gossypium hirsutum | reverse complement strand
ATGTAAAACATTAGGGACAAAAATGTAATTTTGCCAAAATGTGTATTATATGTTAAATTGAATAATTTGGAAGTTAATATACTGAATTTGATATTACATATAGATCAAGATAAGAAATTACCGGAACTAGATCAGGGAAAACGAAAAGTGGACAAATAGCCGATAGTTTTATTTGAACGACACAAGGTAAGTTCGTATAGCTAGAACCGGATTATTAAATACTTGCAATTGTTTTAAATGAATGTGTATAAGTTAAATGAATAACCCACTTGGAATTCGAATTACTGATTATATGATTAAATTTCTGTTTACACAAATGAAAGTGAAATGCTACAATTGTTATATATGTTACATGGATTTGTTATGATAATATGCATTATATATGCGAATTGAGTATTTAAATGTATGTACTTAATTGAATCGAATATATATATGATTTTAGGAATTGAATTATTGATCATTGAATGCTTAAATGGTGAAGTTGAATAATTACCGAGCCCTATTTGAACCATATGAATTTGTTAGATACGAGTGACATGTCACTAGGGTTACCGATTTGGTCGAGCTCTTGCATTTGTTGCGGACTCACCACAGCTCGAAAGAGCTTACCGATATTTCAGCTTAAAGGAGCTTACCGTTTCAGCTCAAAAGAGCTTACCGTTTCAGCTTAAAGGAGCTAACCATTTAACTCGAAAGAACTTACCGTTTCAACTTAAAGGAGCTTATCGTTTCAGCTCAAAAGAGCTTACCGTTTCAGCTCAAAAGAGCCTATCGATCATGGCTCAAAAGAGGATAAATGATAATGAATTGACGGATTTTCGATAAATACACTTAGTGTGTATCACCCGAGTATCTATCCATATTCTACGTAGTTCAACAGGCATAATTACTGTTACTGGTTATATGAATAAGATATGTGTTTATATGGATGAATTACTGTTGATATAGTTGAATTATTGTTATTAATAATGAACTACTGTTTACACGGATGAACTACTGGTTATATGAATGAATTACAGTTTATACAAATAGAAATGAATTGCCATAATGTTAAGTGAATTACATGGTATTGATGATTTTATATGCTTATGCATTTGGCAAATTTGGTTGGATTGTATTGAAATGATAATATAGGTTATAATGACGTACAAACAAATGTAATATATTTGAATCGATATATAGTTGGTTTAACCACATATGTGCCCATTAGTGTGCAAGATACAAAATATTCGATTATTTCCATGGTTCAATAGAGAAGATAACGATACAAGAATTTAATTGATGATATTAATCAGTCCAGGTATACGTGACATGCTCGACAAGTAAGTGATATTTAATAATTTCATATTATAGGTAAGTGAAAACCGATGAATACATACAGAAATTTCCAGGTTGTTATTGTATTACGTGTTAATCTTGATGGATCTGATTTATATGTCCTCATGTTTCTCAAATTCTGACTTAATTGTTAAATAGTATATAGTACATATTAGTCATACGAGCTTGCTAATCTTATTAGCTTATTCTGTTTATTTTTCATATTTTACAGTGATTTGAAAGCTCGCTCGGGTTGGAAGTCATCGAAGATTTCATCACACTATCCAGGAGTTGATTTGGTATATTTGAACTCTGTGAAGTTAGTAATATGACATGTATAGGCTAGTTGATGATATGAGCTATCTAGTTATTTTAGCTATTGAAGCTTATATGCATTGATGTGTTTAAGCCATGTGATTTGGCTTAACTTGGCTAAATATTGGTTATTAACTTGGCTAAATATTGGTTATGTATATGTGTACTAAATATGGCATGTTTTGGCAAGTAGTTGATGAGATGAAGTTATGCAAATTGTTTGAAATATGAATGGATTATGCATGGTATTAAATAGGTGATTGAATATAAAGTTGAATTGGTTTATATTTTGTATATGAAATGGTTATGAAATGATTGCCATTTGAGTTATGAAATGTGGTCATTTATGCTTGTAAATACTTATGATAATAGGGTGGCAAAATGGCTTTGCAAATAGCCTATTTTTGTCCACAAGGGTAGAGATACGGACGTGTGTCTCAACCATGTGCGACATACACTCATGCTACAAGGCTTGTGTCCCTTGGGGTAGCCTTTCGAATTAAGGCAGTATACTCTATAGTTTTAACACGGCCTAGACACACAGGCGTGTCTATTGGTCGTGTGTGTCACACGGGCTCACACACGGGCGTGTGACTGACCGTGTGACATAAGTTAGTATACCCCTTAAGTGGTACATGGCCTAGCACACGTACGTGTGTGGCCATTTCGAAGGGCACACGGGTTAGACACACGGGCGTGTGGCCGGCCGTGTGACCCAAGTTAGTTTCGACCACGGCCAAGGCACACGGGCATGTCTCCGACCGTGTGGTGCAAATCAGTATGTATGTCATGTTTTCACACGGTCTAAGACATAGGTGTGTCTACTAGTCGTATGAGGCACACAGCCTGTTCACACGGGCGTGTGACCCTTGAAATGTTGAAAATTTTCTAAGTTCTCGAAATGTTTATATGTTACCGATTTAGTCCCGATTGTATGATTAAAGTTTTGTATGCTTGATTTGAGTAAATATGGAATGTGGATGAATAATATTTATTGAAATGAGAGGATTATTTTTAAATGACTGTTCTGAATTGAGTACAAGTTAGGTAATGCCTCTTAACCTATTTCGGCGACGGTTACGGGTTAGGGGTGTTACAACTCGAGTCATAGTCACTAAATTATTTATATCTGGAGCTATGGAACTCCAAATTAAGATCCGTTAATTTTTCCAAAAACTAGACTCGCATATATTCTTACCATAAAATTTTCAAAATTTTTGGTTTAGCCAATAAATACAGTTTATTCTTCAAATTCACCCCTGTTTCGCTGTCCAATAGTTCTGACCCCTCTTCACTAAAAATTAATTATCTCCTCATATGGGATTCAGATGATTCCCGTTTATTTCTTTTGAAAGTAGAATAATTAAGGATTTTAAGCATATAAATTATAACCCATAATTATTTTTGTACAATTTTTAATGATTTTCCCAAATCAGAACAGGGGATTCTAAAATCATTCTAGCTCTATCTCACAAAAATCAAAATATCTCATAATATGATATTCTTTTGCTTACACTATTTCCTTTATATGAAAATAGACTCAATAAGCTTCAATTTAATATTTTATTCAACCTCTAGTTCAATTTCCAAAATTATTGGTGATTTTTTCAAAGTTATATCACTGCTGCTGTCTAAAACTGCTTTAATGTTAATTTTACTCTTTCACAATCATTTTTAAATAGGCATTTATGCCAATCCATTTCTCCTTTCATGTTCATTAGGCCACAAGATAAGGGGATAAACATATCATGTCTCAATTTAATTTGGCCTAAAAGTCTCACACATAATCATCAATCACATTTATCTTATATTTGTACATTATAAACTTAAACTAATAATCACAATGTTAGCACAAGGTTATTTTCATAGTGCTCATGAATCCACAACTTCATGAAATCAAAAATCATATCATTATGTACATACCTGTACCATCTCGTAACATAATCAAATTCATTCTCACCATGACGTACCCCGTTGGGTCTATCGTCAAATCATTCTTTGAATTACCCGTTGAACACTCAGAATACTAATAGATACACGGAAACTTGCACCTAAGTACCACATACATAGCCAAAGCTACCTCATATCATGTAATGCTCGCATTTGAGCTACTCATGGACCTGTACACAAAGTCAGCACTCGGACCCATATAGCATTAACATGAAATGCTCACTCAGCGAGTTACTCACGAGCCTGATCACAAAGTCAATACCCGGACCCCTATTACATATATCACTTATATCATGAACTCAGACCACAACTCATGAGCTCAGATCACATAGTTCCTAGTGACATGTCACTTGTATCCTAAACTATTCCTAAGGTTCAAATGGGATTTCTTGCTTAATACAGTGTCGTTGCACTTGCTTGTAATGTCGTTCATAACGACCATAATACTAATCACATATATATATTCATGAAATATCAAGGCACATAATACATGGTAGTAATATAGCATTTAAAATTCAATTATTACATTTCATTATTATTAACACACTAACTTATCTTGACACAAAAACGGCAAATGGACATAATCGTCATATTCTTTGATTTCCCTCGTTCTAAGTCCAATTCTCGTTTTTCTTGATCTAACACATCACATTTAGCTTACTTATTAGTCACATTATTTATTGTGACCCAAAAATCATATTATGGAAAAATTACATTTTTATGCCTAAACTTTGTCATATTTACACTTTTGCCCCTAGGCTCGTAAAATTATTTTCATTTAGTTTGTTTGTAATTTGGGCCTAACCGAACCATTTTCATAACTATAGCAACCCACAGTTCTCATTTAATCACACTTTTACAACACTTTTATACTTTTTTACAAAATGGTCCTTTTTGACATTTTCACCGAAAATCACTTAGTAAAAGTCGTTTATTTAACACCCAACTTTCATTTTCTACCATTAGACATCAAAACACATGCATATAACTCATGGGTAAATTTTTAAACATGAACCCTAGCTCAAAATAATGGTAGAATTATGTAAATCAAGTTATGGGGACTTCAAAAATGTAAAGAACATTAAAAACAGGGCTAGGATGCACTTACTATGGAGCTTGGAAGCTTGAACAAAACCCTATCCATGGATTCCATGGTATATTCGGCCATGAGGAAGAAGATGGACTAAATTTGGCTTATTTTCCCTTTTTTTATTCTTTTATTTACCAATTTACTAAAATGCCCTTAATGAAAAACTTTTAAAAACATAACATATCATGCCCATTTTTGTCCAAAAATTTCAAAATGGTCTAATTACCATTTAAGGACTTCCAATTTAAAATTTCATAGCAATTAGACACCTCTAGCTTCTAGAACTCAAGTTTTGCACTTTTTACAATTTAGTCTTTTTTGCTAAATTGAGTGCTTAAACGTCAAAATTTTCGAACAAAATTTTCACGAAATCATCCCGTGAAATTTTAGACCATAAAAATATAATAAAAATGAATTTTCTTACGTCGAATTTGTGGTCCCGAAACCACTGTTTCAACTAGGCCCAAAATCGGGTTGTTATAGGTAGTTTGAGTTGTGTTAAGTTGGCGTACAATATACGCTTATGTGTTAAGTAAGTTGGCATACTAAGTCTGTCTATGTCTATGCACACCATTGGGCGTACTATGATTACCGTATGGAAGTCCCTCTGAAAGGTTCGGTTGTGTTGTAAGTAATGATATATATGATTTCTTTCTGGAACTCACTAAGTTCATATGCACTTACTTCGTCATATTTTCCTTCTCAGGCTTGCTAACTGAAGGAAGACGATTTGTTAGAGTGCTGCGGCTATTATGAGCTAACTGTTTTGTTCTATATCATGCATGACTCTTGCGGGTGGCGTATGCATGTATTTTGGAAATGATTTGTATAAAGACCTTCTATTTAGTAGTTATTCTAAATTTCTAATGTTTACATTAAAACTTTATTCAAGCAACAATTATTATACGATTTATAATTATAATTTGAAAATTTTTATAAAGCTTTCACTAAATGTTTCGAAGTGAGTCTGATTTTAAGTTGTAACACATCATACTTGAATCCAATTATCGGGTCATATTTGGTGTGTTACAAAATTTGTTTTGGAATAAATTTAAGAAATTTTGTATACAAATACTTGTGAAGAATTCATTGAAG
Organism: Gossypium hirsutum; assembly: GCF_007990345.1. Classification (NCBI taxonomy): domain Eukaryota; kingdom Viridiplantae; phylum Streptophyta; class Magnoliopsida; order Malvales; family Malvaceae; genus Gossypium; species Gossypium hirsutum. The sequence continues at coordinate 22,805,766 of NC_053434.1, read as the reverse complement.
TAATCAATGTTTTTTAAATCAAATCGGTGGTTAAACCAGTCAAGCCATTGATTCAACCAGTTCAATTAAAAAATTATTAATAATTAAAAAACTTTAAAAAATTAAAAAAACTCAGTTTAACCGATTCAAATGTCGATTCGTACCAATTCAACCGGTCAGTCTAGTTCAAGCAACACGAGAAGTAATAGAGAAAATCAAGTAGTAGGACAAATAAAGAAGGCAATAAATTATTTTTTTTACGTTTATTAATAGATTAATATCCTAAATTGATATAAAATAAGATTAATTTTGTCCTAATATTTTTCTGACTTTCCAATTTACATGGAAAAGTAACTTTCCCACCTTTTGTGCTTGGAAATCACATTACCACATTCATCGAAAAATAACTCTTAAAAAGAAATAAATTTGAAAAAAATAAAATAAAATTTTACCTACCAAATTTTGGAATCACTTTTCAAAAAATTAAGTTTTCCAAATAATAATTATTTTTCCTCGTACCAAACAGTATCTTAATGTTGGATGATGATGTTAGTTAATTTATGTGACTACTTTCCTCTTTAAAAAAATTCATGAATAAATTCCAACTAATATTTTATTGATTTTAAAAAAAAATAAATAGAAATAATTAAAATTTTTAGTAGAGAACATCTCATGATAAAATATACGCGCACGATGTATTAAATATTTCTTATATATCTAGGAGTTTTCAATTACATGTTTTATTTATTTATTTAATATGGTTACAGAGGAATAAAGAAGAGATCAACAATATGAAACCTATATGGAATACTTCATTGCTATACAGTCTGCATTCATTTACATCACATATCTAAACAAACTCACCTACAATTATATTTGTAAATGCCTCAATCACTCTCTTTTGATTCAAAAGTTTTTGTTAAGAGCTAACTCGGAAACAAGCAGCCATTGAAAAACATAACCCCAACTGTTAGCTACAAATGCTTGTAATATGCAACATTTTCATTTTTGACAGAATGGATTCGTCTCAAGCTTAAGCATCTTTATCAACTTTCTTACCTGTGAAGAGCTTGGCTAGATTTGGCATCACCTTGTTCTTCTTCTTATTGCTGAATGGGGTCAATCCACTCACCCGTATCGCCGGTGACAATGATCTACGGAACTTCGATTTTCCTAACGGTGTCGAATTGCCATTGCTTTTCATTGACCTTCTATTGAATGATGATTGCTTGGTTTGTTCAACAAGTTGCCAGTTTCTTAGTTCTTTCTCTATCATTTTCTTAGCTGAAAGTGACCTTTGGGTTCGATATTCTTCTTCTTCTTCCTCTACCCTCATCTCCTTGAGATCACTTTGAGCCATTTTGTTTTTAATCATTATCTCCCTTTCACTAGCCTTGAGAGCTTCAATCCATGCCTGAGCTGCAGCAACTTTTTTATCAGCAATTTCTTCAGCTCCAACCGCACGTCCGGTCAAGTACTCGTACTCAAATTTCGATATAGTAATCGTGGAATTCCGATCGGATGCTGAAGCTCTAGATTGCATTGTAGTCTGTATGAGAGATCTCAACTTTTCTAGAGCTGAAGTCTCTGCTGACTTTACTGCTTCTAGTTCCCCCACAGCTGCCTGCAACTTTTCCTCGGTTGAGTCGATTTTGGACTCGGTTTTCCGGATTTCTTCTGCGATTGCTGCAGCTTCTTCGGCTATAAGAGCCTTCTCTTTCATTGATGCTTCAGCTTCAAGTCTTAACTGTTCAAGTGAGAGGGAAAGATTGGCTACAATAGAGTTAGCTTTTTCTTCAGCTGCTGTCGCTGCTTCCAACTTTGATTTGGCTCTTAACAGCTTTGAATTGAGACTTTTAACTCTCAAATCTGTCTTTTCCTCTGCTTTCTTCAACTTTTTTGTTTCTTCTATAACATGTTTCAGCTCATTTCGGATAACATCCATTGATGACATATACCGAAAACCCTCTTCTCGAATCGAAGCCAATTCGTTCTTAGCTGCCTGCAACACTTTGTTGGTTGACTCTAATGAAGGTGGTTGATCCTTGACTTGCTTGAGTTCATCTTGTAAGACATTAATGTCAGACAAAGTGACGTTCAATCTTTGTTCCAACTCTCCAGTCTGATCAATCTCGTTGATCATGTCCTCCATTTTCTTCTTCGTTCCTGCCATCCTACATGACAGTTCACCAACTTCTTTCTCTTTTTGAGCTTCGATATCTGCAGCTTCTTTTGATGCCTCCATCCGAGCCAATTCGACTAGAACATGTTCCTCATTAGCCACCTCAATTTCCTTCCTGAGCTCCTCTATATGCTTACCATTAGACAACAGTTTCTTGCTTGAATCTTCAAACTCCTTCACTGCTCTTTCTTTGTCTGCCATTACAGATGCCATTGCAAGCTTAAGTTCACTGAGTTCATGTTTCACCATTTCCAGTTCTTCCATAACTTCCACGCACTGATAACTTTCGACACTACGAAAAACCGATGCCTTGACGTCGAGCTTTCCTTTCTTTTTCAAAGATTCAACATCTTTAATCCTTTCCTTAGCTTTGAAATTTGATTCCTCTATCATTGAAGCCAAATCCTTCACTGTTTTCTTTGCACTAGAGAGTTCAGACTCGGCTTTAAACGTTTCTGATTCTGCAATTCTTCTACTCTCTTTAAATCGACTCATATCCCTTCTTGCAATATGAAGCTCCCTTGCTTTTGACAATGGCTTCTTAAAAGTTAAAATCACACAATGACAAATTTATCAGTCAAAACTGAAAATTACTTAAACTCCATTGCATAAAAACTACAGGTTTTTCATGAATCACCAATGTCTAAAAAGCCGAATCCGATGTAAAACCGGTGACACCTGTGATTACCAATAGATCCGATTGATTGTATTAAAAAAAATTATGTATTATCTAAGTATTTTTAAAGTTAAATAATTATCAAATATAATAAATATTTAATAAAGAGTTAAATGTATAAATCTTATCCCATATAATAATAATTTATAAAAATAATAAATTCAACTTATCTGTATAATCCGATATTTTAACACCATGAGTACCAAAATTATACCTCAGGAAAAGCCTCTTGACTCTGGGGTTTCTTCCATGAAGAATTACCATCAAGAATCATTTCTTCATACATATTAACAGCAACTTTACTTGATCCGACTCTTCTCTTCTCCATTATCAACCTGTTCCATTGAAACACAAGAAAAACGTATTACATATAGATAATTAAATACTGGAGCAAAAGGCCTGGAATTCCAATATAAAGTATTCTATTTAATCAAAATTACATATTATTAACATCCCCTGAACTGCAACGGGTTTAAAAAATGGCAAACTGAAAGGAACAGAAAGTTAAAAAGAAGTAAAAAAGAGATTGACAACTTACCAAGAAATAGTGGGTTGAGTTAGAACATAATAAATAGCGACCGGAAATAAAACCTGTAAATAAATTGTGATTTGTAGAAGAAGAAGAAGAAGCAAGTGTTTGTGGAATGAGTTAGACTAGAAAGGCCGTTAAGTTCTAAAGGCTAATGCCAAGCAAATGGAATAAAAGATAAAACGGCTGACAATCAGACGCAGAGAGGACAATAGCTTGAATCCTGTCGATTGGATAATATTCTTGTATGCAACGCTAGCCATATATATATATATACAAGGGATAAATTAACATTCAGTCCCTGAACTTGGAAACTTTTCCACTTTAATCTCTAAACTCTTTTTGTTTGACAATTTTTTTTAATTTGATCTTTGAATTTAAATTCAGTTAAAGCTACAATAATGTGACAGTTTGATATTACGTCTTATCATCACATGATTTTAAAAAAATTACAAAATTATGAAGAATTATAATTTCTTCATAATTCTCTTCATAATTTTTTAATAATTTTTGTATTATTTTTAATTTATAAAATTTTCATGTGAATTCTTGACATAATCTCATATTGTCATGCAGTTTTATCTCAAGAGGAAACATATCAATTTTTATTTTTTTAAATATATATAATGCCTAAGATTATTATAACCCCTTTTTAAACTTTAAATAAAAAGATAAATACGTTTTAACATACTCAAACTCACTTCTTCCTGTATTAATAAGAATACTTGTGCCAACCAAGTTAAAACTCAATCTAACTACAAATAAAGTACATTAAAAATGTCAAACTATTTCTTTAATATAAAAATTTTAATTGTTAAATATATATTAACATTTTGATATAAAAATTTTCGACCATTAAATATATATTAACAAAAATAATATCATAAATTGTTATGTTATAATTATCGAATTGGTATGAAACTTTAACTGAATAATATTTCCAATTATTAAAATAGTAATTCCAGAAATATTAGCAATGCATTGAAAATACTTTGCTCTATTTAATGAAAATTTGAATCTGAATCGGAAACTAAACAAAACACCATGATTAGTAAAATCGTATCATATATTAGTTTTATATATTTATATGAATGTATATACTATGTTTTCTATTAAGTTTTTTCTATTATAAATGTAGTACATTTATAAATATCATATTTAGATGAAAATAACCATAATATATAATCAAATTATTATAAAACATGGTGAAAGAAGTCAAATAAATACATACATACATTTCGAGATTGAAAATTCTCATGATTACAAACTCAAATTTAGGATCTAAAAATCAAGCTGTCCAAATTGCACAGCTGAATTTAGGGCGTAGAAGGAACAATCTGGACTAAAAGGAAAAAAGCTGCGCAGCTGCATTTATTTTTGGGAGCCCCTTAGAAATCAGACATTAAAAAAGGTTTTGTGAAAAATATTATTTTGGGGCAACTTTACAAATCAGATATTAGAGAAGGGTTTTGTGAAAAATATTAAACGGCGATATTTATGTGTATGGAAGGAACGAAACGACAAAGCTGCCAGTGTCAAAGCAATCAAAGGTAGCTGAGAATCCACGAATTTAAAAGCTAAATCACATGGAATCCTCGTTAATTCAATTTTATTTGATATCCTGTAGGCAGTGGCCTAAATGCTTCCACTTATCTTTTTTCCCGTACCCAAGTATAAGATAAAATGGATATTCTGAATATTATAATTAATATTTACAAAAAAATATGGAGGAGATGCATGTATTAATTTTCTCGCATATTTATTATAAAATTTTTATTTTGCCCGACATTATAAATATCTTACTTGAACAGTTTATTGATAAATTTTATTCAAATTATGAGCAAAATTTTAATTTCGTTAAAATATTTTTATTGAATAAATTTATTTGATAATAACTAAAATTTACACTAAAATGCTTTATTTTACTATATTTTTTATAAAATATTGAGGGCGGGAATGGGTTCAACGTATGTCAAAACATAAATAAAACATGAGAAACAGCAAGACATCATTAACCCACTGAATAAAGTAGTAACGAACACCCAACCAAATCCAAAAAACACTGGCCACCCAAACAGGAAGAAGATGGCTGCGCGCAGAGCCACCGAAAGCCACAGCTTTAGTCGGGAGGATCTACCCACAAGCGGTCCGTTGTCACTGCTGCCGCTGCAACCCATGGGACTTCACCCAGTAAGTGCTCTCATCCATTCTGAAGCCCACTTGTGCAATTTCATGTGCTAGTCTGCTACAATCCCTACTTGCATGTCGAAAAATGGCTCTTAGAAAAGATTTTGTTAGAGATCGAACATCACTGATATATGCACTCATTTGAGATTTGTCGTCTTTCCCTTGAATAATCCTCGAAATAACTACTCGGAAGTCGCCCTCCACTTCCACCATTATGAACCCCATGTTAAGAGCAAACTGCAGCGGCTATACACAAGCCAGCGCCTCGGCCGAGAAAGCATCAGGTATGTGTGGGTTAATAACCATTCCACTGCCCACAACCTGACCGTCCATATCCCTGATCACAAAGCCTGACCGTGATTGTCTCCGGTGTTCTTTGAAAGCAGCCGATCGAAATTTACTTTAAAATAAGGGTCAGTTGGGGAAGACCACTTTTCAGTAGACGGGCTAAATTTACAAGGTAGTCGCTTTCCCAGTTCATCAAATTCTTTAAGGAATGAATGGATTCTCAATTTAATCTCTTGTGCTAATTGTGGCTTGTTCTCCATAACGTGTTTATTACGCGAAGTCCAGATTGCCCAGATGACCCCAACAATAACTCTGCAAGTATATATCGAGCAATTTCTAAGTAGAAATTCTAACCAAACCCAATAATCATCACATTGTAAACTTGATGGCCAGTGTATTGAGAAAGAATTCCAAAACATCTTATGCAAGGCGCACGAAGTAATGACATGAAACATAGATTGAGGACCACTTCGATACCTTGGGCAAATAGGGGAATCCTATTCGTTTGGTTTAGAGGTTTGCATAACTAGAGATGTAATTAAGCTAGATAACTTCCAAGGTGATTAATAGGCTTCAAACGGTTCTCAAGAAGTGCATTGATGAGGCTCAAGGGGCGTTTGTCCGTTAAAAGATTGATTTCGGATAATGTTTTGGTGGTCCTTTACTCTCAAGCTAGATATGATTAAAGCTTACGACCGGACTGAGTGAGATTTTATTGAAGGAATGATGTTATATACGAGTTCCAAAAGGGAGTGGGTTTCTTTACTTTTGCACTGTATAAGCTCGATGTCATATTCAGTGGCTCTAAATGGTAATATTAGTGAAGCTTTTGTTGCAAGACAGGACTTCGACAAGTAGATTCTTTAAGCCCGTATTTATTCCTTGCACGGAGGACTTCTATTTGCTGCTTCACTTGGTCAAACGTGAAGGTTTATTAACTAGTGGTAAGGTATGTCGTGGAAGTCCTTGTATCACTCATTTGTTTTTTGCGGATGGAAGTGTAGTATTTGGGGATGCATCTGATAGGGGGACAAGTTCTTCGTTTGATACTTGGAAGTAGCAAATCAATTTTGATAAATCTCTTATCTATTTTAGCTCTAATGTACCAAATCTATATAATTAAAAAATATTAAATATAAAAGAATTAAAAATTTGTAAAAAAATAAATATATAAAAGAACTAAAAAACCTAAACCACTAAACCTATGACTCTTTTACGTTAAAATAAAACCCCAATCCATTCATTAGTCAGGGGGTTGGCCTCTTTTTTTTTTTGAAAAATTATTCTGGCTTTCATCCTATTTTACATGCAACTAAAATTTCATATTAAAATTATTTTTTATAATATTTGACCGAGTACCAATATTTTAAAAATCGGATTATTGATTAAATCAATTAAATAATTGATTTTTAGTCTAATTAGTTTAATTGTTATTTTTTGTCTTGATTTTAGTTTTTTAAGTTTCAAATGATTTACTTAGAGACGGACTCAATCTTTTTTATAAATTAATATATCAATTAACTTATTCAATTAATTTGACCAATCAATTTAATCTAATTTCAATAATACAATTACAAATAACATTTTTTTAATTAAATCCAATCAATTTCAACCTGATGAACCAGATAAGGATGGCTTGCCTGCGACAGTTTTGTAAGGCACATTTTGTATATTTTGGGGAGTTCATGAGAATAGTCATTGGTTCTCGATCGCTCTCTATACAAGGATTTTAAGTGATTGTCTTTCTCTGCACTTTGATTAGTAATATCAGCATTGATTTTAATAATAAAATATAAAATATATTAATTGAATTGTTAAAATATTATGTGAAATAAAATATAAAATATAATAATTAAATTGTTAAAATATTAAACATATAAATTGATCCTCCTCATAAAAAAATTAAAATTTATGCAAATAATAAATAGTCTCTCTAAAAAAATTAAAAGCATTAATTAAATTAGTAATTCTATCATACGTGTTTGTGCGTGGAGATTACATATCTAAAACGAAGGTTTGTTTAAAATAGCATATAATAAATAATGAAGCATATAACTTGTAACTAATTAATAATATTTATACTATTATTTAAATTTCTGACTAAGTTGATGTCATGAGTTAACCGAGCAACAACTCGATTAAAGAAAAGACTAAAATGTCTTTTCATATTTAAAATAAATTATATTATTCGAAGGTATTTTATCTTTTTAATCTTTTTAATTATGAAAGGTTTAAATAATAATATAGATATACAATTAAAGGAAGTAATAATATATGCATAACAAAATAATTAAAATGTAACTATTATAATGAAATAAAACTTTGGTTTGGTATTAGGGTTAATATCTTATTGATGTAAATAACATAGGTTCAAATGCAATAAACTTTTTTTTGGTTTTTTTAAATAAAAATATTAAAATGTTCTCAAATAATATAATTTATTATGAATACAGAATGGCATTTTTGTAATTCTTTAACTGAATTGGTGCTCGGTTGATTCATAATACCAACTCAGTCAAGAGTTTAAATAATAGTATAGTAATACAATAAAAATGCAAGTATTATATTGAAATAAAGTTTTGGTTTAGTGATACAATTAATATTTTATTGATGCAAATAATATGGGTTCAAATCCAAGCAGATACAATTTTTTTATTGGTTTTTTAAATAAAAAGATAAAAATACCCTCAAATAATATAATTTATTTTACATATGAAATGATATTTTCATAATTTTCTTAATCAAGTTGGTACTCAATTGACTCGTGACACCAACTTAATCAGCGGTTTAAATAAATTGATGGAGATAATAATGTATGCATAATATAATTAAAATGTAAATATTATATTAAAATAAAGCTTTAGTCCCACCCCAAATGTAAAATTTCAATTCTAGTCCCTTAAAGACTATCAAATTATAAATTAATATAGGATAAAATGATGTTTTGGCCCCTAAATAAAAATAAACAATCTATTTAGTCCCTTCAAAAATAATGAAATCATAAATTAATAAATGATAAAATTTATATTTTAACATCTCAAAAAATTATAGTTCAATTTTGGCCTATAAAAAAATTTTAAAATAGCGTGGGTATAAGTCCAAGTACATGCTCAATTTGTAGCTATATTTGTTGTCCTCACAAGTCGTGATGTACAGATGATGATGCTTGTCGCCGCTAAAACTACTTTAGCCACCAACTGTTATTGGAAAGTGGGTGGCTCTTCATCGACTGCTTAATATGTTTCTATTTTTAGAGTATTTTAGAAAAACAAATGATTTTAAGAGTCAGTTTGGACTCGTGTTGTCTTAAGTTATATATATATATGTATATATTCCTTTGCATGTAGGATGTTTCTTAGCCTTGCTTATGCATGTAGTTTTGCTTTTACAAGTGATTTTGGGAATGGTTTTGTCACCATCCTCTTCAGTTTGATGGATGCTCAATTCTATTGTCGATTTTTGCCCGTCACTTTGGACTATTTGGGGTGGATTTCCTTAATGTATCAAGTGTTTGCAATCATTCTAGATATGTTGTGCTCGAGTTGTGACATAATGTTCTATTGATGTTGAGATTGAATCCTTTGTTGTGTTGATGGAGCTTGTCCTTTATCAACTACGATGGATGCATGCTGTTTTTCTCTCTTGAATCATTTGGTTCTATTAATCGGAATGAATTAATGATTTTCCCTATCAAAACAAAATAAATCCAAGTAGATTCAATTTTTTAAAACAAAAAAATTAAAATACTCTCAAATATTATAATTTATTTTTAAATATAAAAATATATTTTCGTAATTTCTTCAACCGAATTGGTAACTGTTGACTCATAATATTAATTAAATTAGGGACTTAAATAATAGTATAGATAGATAGAGATAATAATGAAATTATAATGAATAAAAACATTAAAATAAAATTGTGGTTTAGTAAATTTAAGGATTCATTAATACAAAAAATGTGAAAGCAAATGTCATCATATTCATAATATTCATAATATAACAACTTCTTAATAAATTTTTAATTGAATTAATATTCGGTTTACTCGCGCAATAACTTAATTAAACATTTAAGTAATAGTATATAGTATATATTCAAATTCGGATATTACTGAAATTATAAATATAGGACCGCTGCCATCCTCAAACGATAATATTCCTTGTCTCACCAAATCAAAACTCCATCCCCCTCCTTTCCATCTCAATCGAACTTTCAAAATTCACGAGCTCTGCGAAGTGCTACCATTTCGCGAACAGACCAAAAGAAAAATTGAGATTTTGATTTAGGAGAAGCATTTGATTCGATCCTGATGTTGATAAACAGCGGTGATTGATTGATGTAAAGGAAGGATCAGATGCAGGTGATGGATGTTGAGAGATCATTGTTGTGCAATTGCTTGGTGAATGTTCTGCTCGAAGAAAATTACTTGCTAACGGCATTTGAGTTACTCCGCGAGAACTTGGTTGTATCCCGATGTTGATAGACGGTGAAGATTGATTGATTCATTGATGTAAAGGAAGCATCAGACTTAGATGATGGATGTAGAGAGATCATCGCTGTGCAATTTCGTTGTGAATTTTCTACTTGAAGAAAATTACTTGTTAACGGCATTCGAATTGCTCCACGAGCTTCTTGACGATGGTCGTGACGCTCAAGCTATGCGTCTAAAGGAATTCTTCGCCGATCCTTCTCATTTTCCTGTTGATCAGATCTCTCGCTACAGCTCTCTTGGAGGTACTTTTGTGTTTCTTTAATTCCTTTTTCTTTTTCAAGTATGAAATCGGGAATGACTTATACGTATAAATTTATTTCTTTTGATTTTTTTTTTTTGGTTTAAATATGAACTGTGTTTTTAGTGTTACTTATTGTTATATCAACATGTAGAGAAAATCTGATTCCCGCAGTGTTTTGTAAGAGTAATAACGGAATGGAACCTTATAAAAATTGTTGATGCCGGGTGTCAAGGTGACGGTGCTAAATGCAGGTTTCGGGTTGGCTCTGGGTAAGGGTAGAAAAGCGATAAGAAGGAAATTAGGAAATGAAACGGTAGGAGAGTGTTAGGAAGGACGTTAGGTAGGGTAAGGGTAAGCGAGAGACTGTATATGAACTAAGCTCACCAAAATCTCGATCCTGATCGGATATCAACAAAAGATAAGCAAAAAAAAAAAATCCTCTTTTTTGGAAGAATGAAACTTATGATTTTATTTTTATAATAGAGTAATTACCTTGAAATTAGTGTAGTATTTAGTTACTCTTTAAACTAGTTATATAAACTTCTTAGGAAGTGAAAGGTAATACAATTAATAACTAATGGAAGTTACATTTATGAGGTAAAGAAATTTAAATTTGTTCTCTTGGCAGTTGAGAGAAGGTAAAGAAATCAAGGTTCTGCTTGGTATTGAAATGTTTTCTTTTACATATGAAATGGTTCCTCTCACAGCATACGTGTGTTGTATTGCATTCATTTGTCAAGGCATTTACCATCATTTTAGGCAATACATGTTCTATATATCAAAGAATTCTTATGCTGAAGATGTAGCTACTTAATTAGTGATTATGATTACTACATGAGCTTGTGGTTCCAGTAATATTGGAATTATAACCAGAAAGTAGCATTTTATGTAAACTATTATGATTACCAAATGAATTTATAGGTTCTTGTGATATTGGAAGTACAAGCAGAAAATAGCAAATTATGAAAACTTCATCCAAGATAGGAGAAAAGGAAATGGTTCTTAATTCCAATTGACATGGAAATCAAATTAAGCTATCAAATACAGAAATTAGATTGCACCTCTGATAGTTTGGGGGTTGGGGTGCTTAGAGCGTGAGATAAGGTCTCTGCTTAAAGAAATAATGCGTTGGTTGCTGGTGTTGCATGTTTCTACCCGTTTATCAATGCTCTAAGCCCTAGAGCAAAAGTCCATTTTCAATTTAGATCTGGAATAAGTGAACCTTACTGATGGTTTCATCTAATATATAGTTCTTGAAATTCAGTTGTAGACCCTCAAAGTTTGCTAGAAGAGAAAGAAGCAATAGAAGAAAAATTAGCACTTAGTGACTATGAATTGCGGTTAGCTCAAGAAGATGTTATGAAACTGAAGACCGAGTTACAAATGAAAGTAGATCTCCGTCGGGATAGATTGAGTGGTAAATTTTCTTATTTATTTGATATTTGAATGGTTACACTTGAGCTCTGTTTGGTTGGCACCTTTGCTATTTGTCTCTTGTTTTCTGTTCATTTTTCTTTTTGTTTTCTTTTTACAGAAAAGAAAAAATGGAACAAATAGCAAAAGAATCAACTAAACTCTTCGTCTTCTTCATTTTTGTAAATGATATTTTAAGAGAAAATTTGATCTCTTTGTATGACACATTTTTTAGCATGCTGTTTGATTGAAAGAGTCTCTATTTATGACTCTAAGAATCATTAGAAGCACCAAAATGGTCAAGACTGCTACCTGGTTATATAGGTTCACTATTGGTGAGGTTCTTGAGGTAAAGGTAAACACTGAGGAAATTATTCTTTTTTTCTTTTCACATCCCATGAGGTTGGCCACCTTGCATGACCATGCTTAGAATGAAATATTCTTTTCTGCGAATCATGCTAGGTATTCATACTATTTTTCAGGAATTGACACCCATATTTCTGCCGCAGTTGCTTTTATTTGGCAACTGTTTTGCATACTTGGTGGGCTTTTTGTAGGATCGCTCGTAGAAATTATGGGAATTGTAGGATTTTTTTAAAATGCTTTTAATCAGTAGTTAGCCATCATTTTTCTGGCATGTGTGAATTTGTTTTTATGTTATATGCAAATGTAGAATCAAGTGTGAGCAACAACATAAATCATGCTCTGGAAGTCCATCGGCACAAGAGAGATGTTCCCTTCTCTACTTTAGGCCCATTGAAGGCTAATGAACGTAAAGATCTGAATTGTGCGGTAAAGGAATATTTGCTGATAGGTGGATATCGATTAACTGCAATGACATTTTGTGAAGAGGTATCTGTAACATTCGGTAGTGCTTTTGTCTTGTTACTGCTTTTTTATTCTGTAAATCAGCACTAGCTAGCATTAAAGGACCTATGTAGCTGCAAGGGCTGATCGTCCTATGCTGAAAGCTTGATGCAAAACTCAATAAACTGAAAATTGTGGAAATTTTGAATTATTATTTGGGAACTGCAAGAAGAGAGAAGTTCTTGCCCCACAACACTAAGGTCTATATTTTCTGAACATGAAGTTAGTTTAAAAATTAGAAAAGCCTGACTGGGAGTTATTTGCATTTGATGTTAGAACCCAAGTTATCTTCTTTCCTGATTTTCTGGCTGGGAGACAAGCATTAACAATTTATAGAGTTCATAGAATCTGATTTTCATAGATTCTTTGTGGTATATCTTTATCTTTCTGTTGCACAAATACATTTTGAGGCCCTGAAGGGGTATGAAGCAGCTGCCTAAGCTGGTGAATATGCATATTTCGCAGCTAATTTGTTGTTTAACCTCAGGTTACAGATCAGAACCTAGATGTTTGGGCAAACTCACCAGCATCTGTGCCTGATGCCTTGCGCCATTACTATTATCAGTACCTGTCTTCAAGTTCAGAAGCTGCTGAGGTAGGCAAGCTGTTTCTTACTATTCATACTGAATCATACCGAATATTTTCATGTTGGAATGTTCTAGCTATTGTCCTTTATTATTGTTGACTTTGCTTCATGAGGAACAGTATCATTACTGTCACCTGCTTTCTTTTGTGCATTTATTGTGTTGTGTTTGTACATATAAAATCCATGGGTGAGTGCAATATAATGAACTTAAACTGTCAGTTGCGATATTCATTACAAACTAATTGGTTAACGAAATTGTTGCTTGCAATATTATGTTTATGGAATTATTTTATTGGGAAAATATTTATGATCTATAGATATCAGTCTGATATAAAGAACTGATATAAGAACTGATCCTTGAACTAAAATCTCACCCCACCAGCCCTTTTATTTTACTTCTGGATGTGGTTGGCAATGGCATTGTTTGTCATCATGGATGCTTCTTCTTTCTGTTGCAGATACAAGTTGCTTGACTTAATGTCACTTCGGCTTTTAAGATGGTCTGTTATGATTAATGAAGGATCAGTCTTTCAACAATTTCTGTGCTTTGTGTAGATCTTTCTCCTTACAGCGTATTTCTTATCATTGAAAACAGTAATGTTTATTCCATTGCAGGAGAAAATTTCTATGATTCGAGAAAATGAGTCATTACAAAAAGCAATTGAGAGCTTAAATTATGAGAAAGAGCTTTTGATGAAAAACAAAGATTTGGCTGAAGGTCAGATAAATGCATTGACAAAATCTTTGGCAGCCACTCAGAAGGAACTGAAGGACAAGGAAAATCTGGTAGTTCTCTTTTAGCTTGATTGCTTTAAGAGCAGGTCCTTAATGATGCTACAAAATCTGAAGCACTGATTTCATACTTCTTCAGATACAAGATGTGAAGCATGCCTGGGAGCATCAAAGGAAGGAACTAAATGATTGCAGGGCTGAAATCACTTCCCCGAAAATGCACATTGAAGGATCTTCTTCTGTACAAAATCCGGTGACTAGTAGTGTTGAATCTGCTCAACCCCAGGCCTTTGAAAATTACAAGAAAGAAATAGTGTCTTTGCAGAAGGAAATTGAAAGATTAAAGGCAGAGAAAAGAGATATTCCGGATTTAAGTGATTCGAGCTGTGCTGAGAAAGAATCAACATATACTGAAGAGAAAGTCGTTGAGGTGGATGAGAATAAAACTCTTATCTCGCATCCCGTTGAGCCAGCAGGACCTATAGACAGCAACTCACTGTCTGCGTCAGTTCAAGCATTTGACAACAGCACTCACAAGCCTGAAGATAATTTGGCAGAACCAGCTATGAATCCTCCAAGCACTGCTGATGGTTTCTCATCTAGTAGAACCTTACCCCAACAAAATGAGAAGCCGCCATCAGAAGATAGTAGGCTGCATTCTAAATCGGAAACTCCTAGCAGTGGGCCTGCTCCAGATAATATGGCAAGTTCTTATTTTTGCTTTATGATATTATATTCAAAGGTGGTATCTGGGGTTTCGATAACTAACAGCATAAACTGATATATTTGAAAGCCTTAGCTCCACTCCTCATCCACGACCCTTATGGCTACTGTCCTTTGTTTGCTTTTCCCTTGTGTTTCCTGTCAGGGGTGTGGATAATAATAGGAGCTCGAGTAGGTGTTGCATCCTCCCCCCCCCCCCCCGGGGGATAACCTAAATTTATCCATCGTGTTTTAGGGCTGGTTGAACTTTTAAAATTACATATCAGTTTATCTATTTATTGTACCAATCAATCTTTACTTACAAACCCTTAAAATCAAGAAATTAAAATCATGTAAATTTAATGAAAACCAAATTAACTTTATAATTTCTTCAATAATATTTCAAGTCTCTGACTTAGTACCAAACATGTTTTCTCTTTCTTTTTAGCCTAGTGGAACTTCTCCCGTCCATATATCTCTCCACTTTTAGCTCTCCTGCTATCATGCTTTATTTCTTCAATGCAGAAATCAAACTGGGACCACTTTGTAGAACTCCAGAAAACACCCTATTTCTAATCTCAAAAAAGAAGTTATAATTGATTTATTTTTATTTTTCTAAAAGATCATCTTTCAATTTTAAGTAAGATCGAATATTTTCCATAAAAAAAAGTAAGATCATACTTGATTTATTTTGTTTCTTTGTACATTTGTTTATGAAATGATAAAATTGAGATTCTTTTAAATACATTGCTTGCTATATATTTTACGCGTGTTATATCAATAATGTTATGGGATACATTTCTTTAAAAACAATATGATTAGTTAAGTACTCCTTGTTTCCCCACCTAAAAAAGAATATATTGTCAAGATTTGCTACAGCTTCTCTTCATAGAAATTCAAGCACATTTATAATGTCTGATGCAGACTTTTTCATTGTAACAGGGTTTGGGGACCATTCAAATACTAGCAGATGCTTTGCCTAAGATTGTTCCTTATGTTTTGATCAACCATCGGGAGGTTGACTCTCTGACTATTAGTTTTTACTTGGACATTATCCTCTTTATTATCCTTATAAATTTTTTTTTATTCCGTACAAATTTATTTGACTGTAGGAGCTTCTTCCACTGATAATGTGTGCTATTGAGCGGCATCCAGATAATGCCACCCGAGATTCTTTGACACACACACTGTTCAATTTGATTAAACGACCAGATGAACAGCAGAGACGAATTATAATGGATGTATGTTGCTTTCAGAGAATCCCATTGAGTACCCAATCTACAAGTTTGGATACCGTGCTAAATCTTTTAAACTTCATTTCAGGCATGTGTTAGCCTAGCTAAAAATGTTGGGGAGATGAGAACAGAAATAGAACTACTCCCCCAGTGCTGGGAACAAGTGAGCTTCTGTGCTGCTTATTTGGCTTTGTCGGTTATATTTGTAGTGGCCTGATTCCATTTTCTTTTGAATGCAGATAAATCACATGTATGAGGAGCGCAGGTTGCTTGTTGCTCAATCATGCGGGGAGCTTGCTGAATTCGTCAGACCTGAGATTCGTGATTCTCTTATTTTATCTATTGTACAACAACTGATTGAAGATCCTGCAACTGTTGTTCGAGAAGCTGCTGCGCACAATCTGGCCTTACTACTTCCACTCTTTCCGCATATGGATAAATATTTCAAGGTCAGCCCCACTAAATATGCTTCAAGGCAATCATGGAGAAGATTTCTGACTTGACAGAATTGGCTACAATCTGAACTCTAGAACAGGTTGATGACCCATGGTCTAGGGACTGGAGAGCCTTTCGCGCTTAGCATAATATAATATCATGACTTGAAAAAAACTATATAGAAAGTATAATAAGAAAACACATAAAACGTTCTCCACCGCCTTATTTGTATATTGACAGGTTGAGGAGTTGATGTTCCAATTGGCCTGTGATCCATCTGGAGTGGTGGTTGAAACTACACTAAAAGAACTACTACCTGCACTAGTAAATTGGGGAAACAAGTTAGACCATATTTTGAGAGTTCTAATCTCTCATATCTTGGACTCTGCTGAGGTAACTTTTTGCCCTTGGATTTTATCATTTGCTGGTAGGTACTACCACGTTTCCATTTTGCAATGCATTTCCCTCTTACTGTTACTCCCTCAATATTTTCAGCATTGTCCACCTCTTTCTGGAGTTGAAGGGTCAGTGGAGTCCCACCTGCGTGTTTTAGGTGAACAAGAGCGCTGGAATCTTGATATTTTGTTAAGAATTTTGGCTGATTTGCTTCCTCATGTGCATCAGAAAGCAATTGAGACATGCCCATTTTCCTCTGTTTCGGAGTCAAATGGGCCAATATTTTCCAGTTCGGTACTTGAATTGTATGCAGGGTAAGTTTTTCCTTTTCTTTTTTCCAGACTGATGAGATAGTGTATGAATAACTTTTGTAACTTAGTTGTTAGCTGAAATGGTTTTGATTGATAATATATTCTACTAGGGGACATATCGAGTGGCCTGCATTTGAATGGATGCATGTGGATTGCTTTTCTGCTTTAATACGGCTGTCTTGCTTGTTACCCCAGAAAGAGGATAGTTTAAGAAACCGAACTACAAAGGTAATTTTTCAATATTGCATTTAATGGGGTTTTCTGCTTGCTTCATGCTTGTTCTATTGAAATAATGTTGTTTTTCTTGTTTCCAATCTGCATCCTGACATTGCAGTTTTTGTTGGCTGTTTCTGAACGTTTTGGGGAATCTTATTCGACACACATAATGATGCCTGTATTCTTGGTAGCAGTTGGGGATGCTGCTGATTTCACATTTTTCCCTCCCAACATTCACTCAAGAATCAGAGGTATTGGCTCTTAGAATCTTGTTAAATTTCTATTGTTGCATGTTCCATGATTGTTGCTTGGTTGCAGGTCTAAAACCGAGGACATCTGTGGCTGAGAGACTTGCTGTTCTAGGTATCCTGCCACTTCTCTTAGCGGGTGTTCTTGGATCTCCTGGTAAGCGTGAACAGTTAGCAGACTACTTGAGAAAGCTATTAGTTGAAGGTGCCATGAAAGAGAATCAGTCTATAACACACAACAATGATATTGTTAATGCTGTCCGCTTCCTTTGGTTTGTAATTAAAAACTTCAGTCCTAACCATTTGTTATTTATTTCTGAATATTCACATAGAATCTAATTTAATAATGCAGTACATTCGAAGAACATCATACCTTGATATTTGATATCTTGTGGGAAATGGTTGTTAGCTCAAATATAGAATTGAAGATTGGCGCTGCCAATATACTGAAAGTCATTGTATGTTCTCTTTCCTTTGAAACAAAATTTATCTTGCTACACCCGACAGTCAGATATTTATACATTTTAACAGGTGACATACGTTGATGCAAAAGTTGCCTCTACACATGTTCTGCCTGCCTTGATTACCCTTGGCTCAGACCAAAACCTGAAGGTGAAGAATGCAAGCATAGATGCTTTTGGGGCTGTGGCACAACATTTTAAAAATGACATGGTAACAGAGGTTTTTTTTTATTCTAATTCATGCTGGTGCAGTTTCTAGACGCCGTTCTTACAAACTCAGCATGTGCAGATTGTTGATAAAATACGTGTTCAAATGGATGCTTTTCTCGAAGATGGTTCTCATGAAACAACCATGGCCGTGGTCCGTTCGTTAGTGGTAGCACTTCCACATACAACAGAGAGATTTAGGGATTATATCCTTGACTTTCATGTGAAAAACAATTTTTAGGACTTCATTATTGAGTTGTGCATTGTGGTTTAGCCATTTTTGTGCTTGCCACTATCCAATCGTTCTTCAAAACCATTGTTTACTTAACATGATTTACATTTTTTGACTAAGATTTTCCAACTGACAAGCATGCCTGCTTTTGCAACTGATGGGATGTCTCGCAGAGAGAGAGCTAATGTGTTTTGTGAAGCCATATGTGCTGTGGATGCGACAGGTTTGCTTCTCTAAGTGGCTACTGCCATCATTTCTCTCCCTTCTCTGTTCTCCAATATTTTGCCTTCTCAGAGAAAAAGATAAAAGATTAAAAAGTCCACTTGCTAGTCAAGTTTCATTCCTAAGCACTGAGGAAGGATAAGAGATCCGCTCCTAAAGCCATAAACGTCATGCATTGTTTGTTGGCATGCCCTTCTATGGGGGTAAAAGAAAATTAAAATTTTAGTTATTTGTTCTTTTGAAAATTTAATGATTATTTGATAAGGTAATAAAAAATACACAGTTATTGATTTTAAAGGAAGTATATGAGAAAAAGAGGGTAATTTTTTCTTATTTTTTAATGAGTTGTTACTTTTATTTTCTTTTAAAATTTTAAATTTGAACATTTCAAAAAAAAATTTAATTTAAAACTATAAAAGTAAATTTTGAATAAGTAGTTATTTATATGGATTTTTGGATAAAAGAAAAAAAAGTAAGGTGAGTAGTGGTTGAACGTGATAAGGTTTTTTCTTTTTTCATTTTTAATATAATGAAATTGCCATTTTCATTTTTTTATATTAGTAAGGTGAGTAGTGTCACTTAATCAGGGGTTTAATATTAGTATAGATTACAATTTAATCATTTTTTTCCAAGTTTCCTCTAAGAAGAAACTATTATTATTACCATGGAATCACTTTCTTATAGCCATGCTTTCGTGTTTAGTTGCATCAAATTTTATCAATACTAGCCGGCAGTCAACTTTTATCACTGTCAGAGCCATGTGGTGTGTTGGTAGAGTCCGTTTTTGTCTTCCTGCCTTCTGAAAGGATGGCATAGGAGGAACAGGGTGTGAACTGCTGTCTACCAGACCACTCTTCCTGCTAGAAATTAGTGAACTCAAGATTGAAAGAAAGGTGTCTAGGAGTTATTAATTGCTAAAATTTTTTGAACTTGGATAGAAGTCTCATCATTTATATGACGAGAATTCTTTGATCTTTTAACAGATTGCCAAGCTTCTCTATTCTACAACATTTCGGAAACATAAAACGTTGCTGCTGTTAATTTGCAATAATTTATTTATGGTTTCCTCCCAAATGCTCCATTTTTGTGTTTTCACATCGAACTATGGTTTCTGTTTGTGATGTATTTTAGTACTTATTATCATTTTTGTTGCAGATATTTCTGCAAATAGCATTCGTGATTTCCTTCTTCCTTCAATTCAAAACTTATTAAGAGACCCCGATACACTAGATCCTGCACACAAAGAGGCCCTCGAAATAATATTGAAAGAAAGATCCGGTGGAACTTTTGATGCTTTGAGTAAGGTTATGGGAGCTCACATCGGGATTCCATCATCAATGACTAGTATCTTTGGTGAGGGTGGGCTGCTAGGCAAGAAAGAAAGCACTGCACCAACATCTCCAGTTGGATCTCCGAGAGCTGGGGCATCATCCGCACATGGACTTGCACCGGAGGATACTAGATTCATGCGCATCATGAGGGTCACTGACATGCTGCGAGGCAAAGCAAAAAGCCAAGAAGAAACTCATCAGAACCAGTGAAACCAAGTGAGACTCTTCTTCCCCAACTCCTTTATGAGATGAATATATATAAATATTTGTTTATTTGTTTATTTATTCATGTCATACATGAGGATACTCGTAGCAGGTGTCAATTCTTTGATTATAATTTCTTGCTAAAGCGCATATTAAGGAAGAAAAACAAGATGAGATTATGTGGCGGCTCTTGTCTTTAAGATTTCTTCACATAGAATCTAAGCATTGCGTTTTTGTCATAAGCAATGGATTATACTCTTTTTTTTTTTCTTTTTGCATTTCAATATTTTCACAGTCACTGAAATTATTGGATAGTTTCTAAGAAAAAAAAATTCAAGTTAAAGCAAATTAGTGAAGTTAATTCTATTAGTGACTGATATAAATGAATTGAAAGCGATGACCAGCTTGCTGTCTAGAGAAGTACAACAAATTTTATAAATTGATTGGGGTTTGGAAAGCAGTGCCCTTGGGTTATTCAGTCCGACTTTGGTTGGTTCTGAATGAGATTTTTGTAATCTGGTTTGGCTCAATTCAGATTTCTATTTAATCAATAAAAAATATTTAATTTTTAAAAATATAAATGTTAATGTGAAAATTTATTATGGATCAAGTCGAAGACCTGAACAAGGTTTGTACTATTGGTTTGGTTGATGAACGCCGTTGGTTTGAAAATTAGAGTAGATTTCCATCTTTACTGATCCAATTATCAGGCATGTGAATTTGCAGGGTCAAAGAGGAGATTAACCTAATTTAGTTGACATGAAATTGTAACCCCAAATGAATCATGATTTCATGCTGTTTTTATCATTCATGGTTACAAATTTACAATCATATTTAAGAGTAGAAAGAAAATGAAATTGAGAAAAAAAATTGCATAGGCTGGCATTTTCAATGAACTTATAAAATAAATGTATTTTCATATTGGATTGTTGTATTTTATTAGGTTATAATTGTGTTTAAAATGTTATAAAATTTGATTTTTAATAAACTTATTACATATATTTTGAAATCATGGTTAATTTTGATGTATGTCGTGTTAATTAAGCAGAGAGATTTTTACATAGGATACCCCGTGAAATGATACCAAGTTTTCTTCACCTTCTCAAATTACTAATATTCTTGTTTTCTTTATTCGAGACGTTCAAATTTAAAGGCATTCGATTTGATAACCAAATTAGAAAAGCTACATTGACGAACTTATATGTTGTTAAAGATCTAAACGGTTGAAAGCAAAACGTCATTCCTTTTCAAGTTAAAATCAAAATCCAGAAACTAGGATAACAATGATCAATATGGTAGCTTCAAAACATCTGAAGTGTTGATTTTTCTTATTCATTGATGTCAATTGTCAAACAGATTTACTCATGAGTTAAGCCAAGTTCAAGGGTATATGGATATTAATATTTTTTTTGCCTAATGAAATCTTTAATCCTAAAACCTTTACATAAATTTCAGAACTTTAGATCATGCCTGGACTTAGAAAACTTTTACCAAACACTAGGCTTAAATAAATAATATGAACGATCTATTTTGCTCGCTCTCATTTTTTGAACTGTCCAAATCTTTCAAATTTCAAAGCAAGGGATAACGCAACCCAACCCTAGACAAAGTCTAATTTAAAACTATGTTTCTTCAAATTTTCATTTTTTACATATTAGTATCCAACACTTGTACACTTTCAATCCAACACAGTTGAATATGAACAAAAATCTACGAGTACATTCAAAGAACTTGACAAAAGAAAAAGGAAGTTATAATTTTAATTTCATTTCGGAGTGGAAGTGGAAATGTGCAAACAGAGTGCAGATTAACTTCACCACCTGTGTATCCATTTTGTATACATCTAATCATTTCGTGCTTAAAATTATCGAGTCTATAGCTAATCAAACAGATTAAAGAAACTCATCCCTCCATCTCAACCATTTCATCTATTCGAAATCCAATCCAAACTTGGGCGCAGCAAAAATACCATAATCAAATTCAAACCCGTAGTATTCAGTTAGGTGTTTGTTAAGTTCAATTTAATTTTGGTTCAAGTAAACAATCAAATATATTTGGTTTGATTTCAATTCTAACAAACTGTCCAACAAGATGGCTAACTGCATTAAAGAAACAGCCATTTATGAAGTCAAAACAAAAACCATCTCATGTGATTACCTCTACTTGTTGCGTTTAGCGGCACGTCTTCCTTGGCCTTTCTTTGGTGGTCCCTTACCACGTCTCTTCAACGATTCAAGCTTCGATAAGCGCTCTTCTTCTTCACGCGCCATGACATGCGGATCATCGTTCTTGATATCATACGGGTACCATTCTGCAACCTTGTCCCCGATGAGCTTTTTGCGTAAGATCTTATGGGGTGATCTCTGTCCCGTTGGGTTGAGTATCTGTCCAAATATTCTTGCTCGAGCTTCAGTGACCCCTACTACAACGGCCGAAGCCAACATTTTCTTTAAACCACCAGCACTCATCTTTCAGTCAATTCTGTTAAACGTTGAAAAGAAACTTCAAGAAAATTTCACAATCATGTTAATAAATCTTTCAGCAATAGCATACTGAAAATTTCAAAATATTTTAGCAAACAAGATGATCTCCCTCATAACCAGATTTAGGGCAGAAATTTTCCCAATTTGTTCTAAAACCAGAACAAAAATATATTTCCAACTATTTCTCATTCAATAGTATTAAATATTCAAAAGAAACTTTCAGCAAAAGCATCGAAATAATATTTTAGGAAACAAGATGATCTCAATTCAATCCTAACCTAACCTAATAACCAAATTTACAACTGATATTTCAACAACTAGTTCTAAACTAAAACAACAATCATAAAACTCTGTTCTTAACCATCTTGGTTCAATTCAAACATAAAAAAAAAACAATCAAATCCCAATCTAATAATCAAATAACCAGGTTCTAAAACCAAAACAACATTCTATAAACTATTCAAATCGAGGTTTCAAATAGTGCAGTTGCAGCCGCTATTTCGCGGTAGCAGAAAAATCCGCCGCCACCAAAAGACCTCCTCAATTCACATCAATAGCAACGAATCGCGGACACAAATAGCAATGAAACCAAAAAAAAAAAAACGGCGATAAAGGTCCGCCATTTCCACTAAACCGATACCTTTTAGAAAAAATTCTATTTCTCAACAAAGTAAACAGAGAAAGGAGAGTAACCAACAGCAGAATCGAAACCAGAAAAATCAAATATAGCAGAGTGATAAGAGTAGATAACTCAAAATCTCTCTCATGAGTCAAGTAGAAAGAAATGTGCAAGATAAATTTAGGGTTTCAAAAATTACCTTTTATCTAATTTACTGGTCTGTCAGAAACTTGAAGGTAAAGAGGGGGCTTAGGTCAGGGAAGGAGGAGGGGGAGGCTGTGACAGAGTGGTGGTGGCGGCAGGGGATATGTGAGTATAGATGAGAGTGGGCCGGGAATTTTCTTAAGCAAATTTTAGATTACTTGTTGAAAATATATTTTATCATTTATCATTTTCAAATTTTGAAAAAACAAACATACTACAATTGTGTGAAAAAAATCTAACGAAAATTTTTTATACAAACAAAAAATATTTAATTATTTATTATTTTCAAAAATATTTTTATTTATAAGAAGTAAAAATAATAAATAATAAAATATTTGTTTGTATTTAAATTTTTGGGTAAACTACCCATTAGTCACTAAATTATGGGTTAGTTTTCGTTTTGGTCACTTAAATAAAAAAAAAGTTATAATTTGGCCATTGAACTATTTGAAAACTTTTATTCAAGTCATTGAATTGTTCAAAAGTTTTTATTTAAATCACAGGCTACTATGTTTATTTTTTTTAAAATAAGTTTCACTTTTGAGCTCCAAGCGATGATTCAACGGTCCTATGGTGGATTAGTACCCAATGGCTAGTACAATAACATACTTTAGGTCCAAGTTGATATGATGGTCAGTGTCGGAGATCAGAGAAAAAAGTTGTTAGATTTTCGATTCACAAATTTGTGGCGTCCAAAATTATTTTGTGAAGAAAAAATTGAATTATAGAAGATATTGGAAAAGAGAGCTTTCCATTGATGCAAACAATAAGAATAGAGAAAGACATATAGTGTCGATTTTAATAGCAAAGTGTCTTAAATGAAAACTTTCGAATAGTTCAATGACCAAATTGTAACTTTTTTAATTAAGTGACCAAACAAAAAACATTACCTGTAGCTTAGTGACTAATGATGTAATTTACCTTAAATTTTTTTGTTTGATTTTTTTTCGCATAAAAGGTAATATGTTTGTTATTCAAAATAAGGGTGAGCGTTCAATCAAATTGAGTGAAAAATTTTTGAGTTAATCGAGTGGACGAGTCATATTTTATCATCCTAACTCAATTTGAAAATTTTCGAATCGAGTTAATTGAAATGAAATTCAAGTTGCGTAGAATCAAATGAAATTGTTCGAGTTAAATTAAGAAATTAAATATGTCAAATTAAAATCTTGTTTTATTATAACTAATTTCATGTTAGAGTACATAAATATTTGAAAAGTTTTTCAAAGTAAAATAAGAAAAAAATACTTTAATATGATAAACTTGAATCACTAATTAACTTATTTAAGTCCTCAAGATTATTATTTAAAAAAAATTAACTTTCTTTATATATTCTTTTTTAAATGTTTATAATTTTTTTAAAAAATATATATAATTTTTGGGATTTTTATAAATATTTTAAATTTTTGAAAGTTATTTTGAATTTTTTTTGTATTTTTTATCGAGAGAAAGACCAATTTGCTCATTTTTAAAATTAACAAGACCAAAGGGGTATTTACACCAATCTATTATTCGAATTATAGAACTCAACCCAACTCGAACTCGAAACTCGAATAACTTATTTGAGTTTACTTGAAAAAATCGAATAACTTGAAATTTAATTTTTTTAGATTATTTTGAATTGAATCAAATTTTACTCACCCTTTATTCAAAATAATAAAATTTTCTATATATTTCAAATAAATCAAGTAGATATAGTGGATATATGCGCGGGTAATATAGAAAACAATTATTTTTTGAATCAATCTAATATATATTCCTGATTAAATTACCAAAAAAATGTTGATTTTTTTCAAAATTACCGGAATAGGCCGATTTTTGGAATATTTACTGGTATAGGCCAATTTAGGGAAAACATTGCTAGCTAGAAGCATTTTTTCCTGTGTTATATTAGGGTGTTTAGGGTTGTTAGGGTTTTTAGTTTGTTAGGGTTTAGGGTTGGGGTTTTAAAATTTAAATTTTAACATAATAATTGTAATTATCAAAATCGATATTTAAAATATTTGTATTTAAACCAATCGTTTGTAGTCGTTTGTATCGAGCACTCCGTTTAAGTTGTTACCCGATAGGTCATTCCGTCGCAAACCAAAAGGTCGATCAACGTCGACTTGATTACACAACAACAATGGATATTTCGGGATAGGTCAAACCAACCGATGAAGATGCAAACTAGAAAACAAATATCCATTCCATTGTAATATGTAAACGCGCAGTTCTGTGAAATGATAACAAATATTAGCTTTCATTTTGTGAAATGGTAACAAATTACAACTTCAATTTTGTGAAATGATAACAAAAATCAACTTTAATTTTGTTAAATGATAACAATATTCTTCTAAAAACATAATAATAAAAATCATCAAAAAATATAAACGTTCGATACAACGATGAAATTAATCAGTCCAGATGTCGGTCAGAATCTGTGCCACATCAAAATGGTCAACGGTTGCACGCTATATTCCTTCTTGGTTCAGCCTCCGGGTAGGTTGTGGTCGTTGGGACTGTGGTCTCGGTAACTCCTCTTCTTTGCCTTGGTTTAGCCAGTGGCGCTGTGTTCTCTAATAAAAAAAATCATGTTATTTTCAGTGCCACGAACCTCACTGTCATAATAAATAATAACAATAATTTGTCCACTAATTTTCAACCAAATTATATGTCAAGAGAAATTCGAAACAAAAACATTATGCAAAAAATATAATGCTTCATATAAATATTAACACGAAAAATCAACTTATACCTTCCTTACAAACTTCTATTCTTCTGAACTTCTTCAATTTCTATTGCTCCAACTTATGCCACTAGAGGCTAAAAAATGAGTCATTTATAGCTCATTTATAGCCTAAAGAATAACATCCCACTCTTTTTTGTAAAATGCTCCGGATAATGGGGGTTGAATTTTGTAGAGGAAAAACGCTCCAAGCAGGACGCACTATCAGCAGAAGTACTGAAAAGGGCGTCCAGCTAGAAGCATTTTCAAGACTTTTGCTGATAGTGCATCCTGCTTGGAGCGTTTTTCCTCTACAAACATTAACCCCACTATTCGGGGAATTTTTCACAAACCTTTCAAATATCCCGGGAATCTCGAGACATTTTTTAAGAATCATCTCCTCACATTTATTTTTTCAGAAGCAGCAGTACTGAAAAGGGCATCCAGCTGGAAGCATTTTCAATACTTTTGCTAATAGTGTATCCTGATTGGAGCGTTTTTTTCTCTACAAACCTTAGCCTCTACTATTTGGGGCATTTTTCACAAACCTTTCAAATATCTCGGGAATCTCAAGATATTTTTTCAGAATCATCTCCTCAAATTTATTTTTCAGAAGCAGCAGTACTGAAAAGGATGTCTAGCTGGAATCGTTTTCAGTACTTTTACTAATAATGCATCCTACTTGGAGTGTTGTTCCTCTACAAACCTCAACCCCCACCATTCGGGGCATTTTTCACAAACCTTTTAAATATCCCGGGAATCTAGAGATATTTTTTCAAAATCATCTCTTCAAATTAATTTTTTAGAAGCAGCAGTACTGAAAAGGGCATCCAGCTGGAAGCGTTTTCAGTACTTTTACTGACTGTGCATCATTCTTAAAGAGTTTTTTCTTCAAAATTATTTCTTCAGAACCCATCTCGTTAAAATTATTTTTTAGAACCCATTTCACCAAAATTATTTTTTTCAGAACCCCTAAACTCTAAAAATTAAATAAAACACTACAACCCATAATTAATAAACAAGTAAAAATAAATAAAACCCTAAACCTAAACACTTACAAATTAAAAATTCTAATTTCTAATTTAAAATTCTCACAACCCTAATTTCATAAACCCTAAGCCCTAATTAGCAATTAAACCATTAAGAAAACATAGGCAAAAGCATGCTTACATGGAAGCGCTTTACTAAAGCGCACTGACGCGGGCGCTTTTTACAGGTCAGAGGGAAAAAAAGCACTAAGCTGGACTCACTTTTCTGGTTTTCCCCTAAAAATGACTCCAGCTCAACGTATTTTAAGAAAAACGTGTCACTCTAGTAAATATCATTCAGAATGACCCATTTCCTTAATTCTTTTTAGAAATGGGCATTTTCTTGTAAATTAATCTTAAATATGATTCTATAAAATTTGAGGAACTTTTTTTTCAACAAGAAGTTGGATTAAATGGAAAAAATGAAATAAAAAAACAAAGGGGTTAATTGCAACATAAATCCCTCCATTTTTCATTTTTATAAGGATTTTACTATTTGTAATTTCTTCATTAGTTCGTATATGAATTTATAATTTTGAAACTTTTATTAGCAATTTTTCAAACTACAAGGAATCCAAACAGAAAATAACCTACAAACTTTAAAAATAAAAAAAAATCTATCCCTTTGATTGGTTTTGGTTATCGAGGGCAAATTCCTTTCCTTTTTTCCATTATATTTTATGAAAAAAAATTTCATATGGAAATTAAAACTTTTGTAAAGAAATAATTTAATCATAGTTAATAAATTTTATTTAAATCGTTCATTAAGTATTTTGAAAGGAGGAAATTAATTAAATCAAGTTTTTACAAATTATGCTCTTTAGTCCCGGATTGTAATTCAATCCATTCATATTTATTTCATTCTTAGTTATGACTTATGAATTATTTTATTTATATTTTTAATCTTTCAGACTTGTATAAAAAAATTAATAGTATATAATAAAATAAATTATATTTTATTAAAATATAATTATCTTGAACAAGAAGTGGCAACACCAAAAATAAGTTACATTAGAAAAACTTTTGGAAATTAGTAAATTTTTAATATATTTTAATATTGTTTTTTTAACTTAGAAATCATTTAAAATTTCATCCTGAATTATTTAATTTCTTAATTATACAAATAAAGTATTTATTGATTATCAATAAAGTTCACCATCAATTTTTACTTTAAATCATATCAATATTTAAATTTATACTTTCAATATTTTTAAATCTAATTGAGATGTTGTAAACCTAATATTGTTTATTACATTAATGTATTTCTCTCTTAACCTAACAATTATTTCCGAATGTAAAATTATATTTAAATGTGTTGAGTGTTTTCATTGTGTATCTTTTTGGAGAGGGAAAATCGAGTATTTATAATATATGATTACTGTTCATTGAAATGACGTCTTAGGTAGGCTTCATGCATGTCCATGTTAGATTTGTAAAATAAATCTAAAAATAAAACTTAATAAATCAGGATCTATCATGTCAAATCATCATGAATAAATCAAGAACAAAACTGATGCAAAAGCGTACCTGAATCTATGAATTTCTTGAATTTTTTTTTGGATTTTGGGGATTTAATCTTCCAAATTAGAAAAGATATATTGTTGTGTAATTTAGAGACCATAACCCTAATATTTATAACCTTGGCATATTAGTTCTAATTCCTAATAGGCTATCTAAACATATTTTACCCATACTTTATTTAATAATTAAAGCCCAATAAAATTTTAACCAAATTAGATCACTTTTAATCTAGGCTAACCTATCATGATAGTAAATAATAATATGTAATTACCTTTATTATATATGTGATGCCCATATTTTCCAATAGTTAACATGTATATTACTCTAGACTTAACACGTGTTTATCGTACCATGTGCTTGACTTTGCGTCCTTTGCCTGCAAACCCCCAGTAATATGCATGCGAACCTAGTTCGTGAGCTCATTACGTGAGCTCTCCCTGCGAACCCTTAATGTTTCTATCTTGTGGGGACCTAGTTCCTCTACATATTGTAATAGCCAATTTTGGCCTAAGCAAATGAACAAAAAATAAAACCCAAATAACCAAATAAAAAGCCCAAATATTAAGTCCATTTACAACATATGTATGACCCAAACAATTAAATCCTAGCCCAAACCCTAGCCCAACTATCTTAAACTTTTTTCTCAGTAGCCACCGTAACCCTAGCCACCAAAGTTCAGCCGCCACTCCCCCCTTGGCCCTTGGCCATCACGCGCGCCACCACCACCACTCAGGGTACCAACACGTCACCTCCTTCATGCTTCTGACGCCTCTATCACCTACAAAACAAGACAACACGCAAGGCAAAGAAACAAAGAAGAAAAAGACAAGAAGCAATAGAAAACAACAAAGAAAACGACAAGAAATGGCAGAAAACAAAACAAATATGGACAAAAACGGATCTTATATCCGGTTATAAAGTTTTGAACTTTAGAGTTGTATTTTTTTTTACGAACACTGGCAATCAAAAAAACACAGAAAGGTTGATCTCTGATTCTATTTTCTTTATTTCATTTCGTTTTTTTATTTCTTTAATATTTCTTTTTGATTTTAATCCAAATCTATTAAATAGAAGTAGGGATAAAACAAAAAAAGAGGAGGAGAGAAGAATCTCACCGGAATCGTCCGTGGTTGCGTCGCCGGAGGTCTCTCCTCCGTCGTCGGGGCTAAAAGGGGGTGGGGATCCTTTCTTTCGGTTCTTTTCAACTCAAGAAGGCTAGGCCTTCGAACTCCTTTTGGAAAGAGGCTGAACGGCCTATTACTGTGCATCGCCGGCCACCGAGTACGGTGGTGGCGCGGCGGTCAGACGGTGGTGCGATGATGGGTTTTTGTAAACCCTAGCAGAGCAATTGAAATAAAAGAGGGGGGCTATTTTATTTTTTTTTAGAAGAGGAAAGCAAAAGAAAAAAAATAAAAAAATTTGATTTAAATAGGGACTTAAAACGGTGCCGTTTCGCACCCAATTCCCAGCGCCCAAAACGGCGCCGTAGGGGCCCCTGCCTGCGCGACCCGACCCGTACCCGCTTTTGTAGCGCGTCTCATCAAGGTCCCTTTTTTATTTTTCTTTAACTTCTGCCACATGATTTTGTCTCCTCTCTCATTTTAGTCCTCCGTCCATTTGAGGAAACTGGCCATTGAAACGCTGCGCATCAAAGGGCCTGGGATATTTTCTCTTTTGAGCCTTGGTCTTTCGCGCGTTTTCTAATACAGTCCTTAGTAGCTTTCGCTATTTATGATTTTTCCCCCATGGTTTTACTTTGACTTCAATTCAATCCTTGACCTGTTTCATTGTATATTATTTTAAATTATTTTATATATTATTTATTTTAAGTTTTTATATACGTTAGTAATTTTAAACTTTTACGTATTATATATTTTGAATTTATATACATTGCGTAGTTCAAACTATTTTATATATTATTTATCTTAAACCCTTTTATTAGTGATTTTAAACTGTTCTGCATTATTTATTTTAAATATTTTTTTACTTACTATTTTATATATTATTCACTTTAAATTTTTTATACAATATTCATTTTAATATGTTTTCAATACATGTCATTTTGAATTATTTTATGTATATTAATTACTTCACATTCCCTTTTTTATTTATTTTAAACTTTTTTTATATATTATTTTTGAATTGTTTATTATTATAAATTTATATATAATGTTTATTCTTAAACCTCCTTTTTCTATGAATTATTTATTTTTCAAATTTTTATATGTTGATTATCTTAAACTCTTTATACATTATTTATTATTTATTTTATTTTATTTACATATGTTATTTATGTTAAACGGTTTTTTATTTCATGAAAATTATTTATTTTGAATTTCTTTTTATGTATTATTTATTTGAGACTTTTATTAATGATTTTAAATTGTTTTGTATTATTTACTTTAAATTACTTTTATAGTATTTATTCTAAACCTTTTATATATATATTATTTATTTAAAATTATTTTATTATTTGTTTTAAGTTGTTTTATACCATCACTTCATTTCTAAGTTTATTAAGGTTGATATTAAAAATGATGTACATCGTGTAAATATTGCCATTACATGTTATTGAAATTGTTTATTTAACATTCTCATATTGTTGACATTTGTTAACCTTGTATCTAATTCGTGTTCTATCATTTCATGCTCTATGATATATTTTTGTTTTACTTAGTTTAAATCACATCATATATTAAACCCCAATACATTTATCCAATAAATCGTTTTATCTTCACCTAAACAAATAGACGTCGTTTAAATATCATATTCGTTACTATTCAAAAACGAAATTTTCAAATAAGGCAATGTTTTGCATTTTGGAACATCGAGGAATTGTGCCCTAACTTACGGGGTTTCGATTTCCTCGTTGTTTCTAAATAGCAAATATTCTTTTCGATTTTTAAAACACAAGGATTTCCAATTAAAATTAAAGACAAACTTGCGCTCGGGAGTTCATGGTATTGTGTCCTAACTTACGGGATGCGATACTTCGATATCTCAAGACGAGAAAATCTTTAGCAATCACTTTGCTAATTCAAGCGCTTTTAAAATCAACGTTAATAAAAAATGATCGTATTTTAAAATCCACTCCCGATTTTCAACTTTCGACATTAAGACACTAGCTAATCAATTCAGTACCAATTTTTGAGCGTGTCGAGGGTGCTAATCCTTCCTCGTACGTAACCGACTCCCGAACTTGTTCTCTTGAATTTCGTAGACCAAAATGCCTTTTAGTAAACTAAAATTATTTTATTAAAATAAAGGTAATCCGATCACACCACATAAAGATCGGTGACGACTTCAGTTTTAATTTTCATTTTC
Source organism: Gossypium hirsutum (assembly GCF_007990345.1). Classification (NCBI taxonomy): domain Eukaryota; kingdom Viridiplantae; phylum Streptophyta; class Magnoliopsida; order Malvales; family Malvaceae; genus Gossypium; species Gossypium hirsutum. Next base: position 22,773,511 of record NC_053434.1, on the reverse strand, counting down.
AAAAACAAGTCGATTCCCGTTTTCAAAAAAATGATGTCGACACATATGATATGGACGCTGATAAATTTTAGACTCTGTCCAAGTACCCTTGCATATGGAGTTATGTTTTTACACACAATAATAACTATTTTGTATTATTTTAAATGCATAAAATACACAATTCACTCTATTCATTCCCTGTTGACTTTATTATTGGAGGAGTTGCATTAAATATTGGCTAACTTGGACCCAACAGCATTAACTCATTCATATTCATGCTTTAATATTAAATAATATAACAATAATATCAATCAAAGATTTAATCCATAATTGATTTTTAATACGATAGAATTTTTTTTATTTTATAAGTAGAGTAAGATAATTTTATTACAGGAGTTTATGAGTCAATCAAGTTGTAGTCCAAATTTTCCTTTTAAGATTTTTATCAAAGCCTCATCAAACCAATCAGATAGCTCAAAAATCTTTTTTTATATTTTATAATTACATTTAGATAGAAAAGAATATTTCTAACACTAATTAGTAAGCCCAAATTTTAAAAACATTCCTTCTACGATATAAGCTTAAACGCCACAAGCTCTCTCGGATATAATGATTCATTATTTATTGGTTCTATTTTGCTATAAGTCCTTGTACTTTGCAAAAGTTGTAAGCTTAGTCTTTATACTTAAATTTGGACATTTTTAGTATTTGTATTTTTCAAAATTTCAAATTTATTAAGTTTTGTTATTTACAAAATTTGATGTAGCAAATATATTATCATATGTGTAATGACCTATCAACTTGTTATTTCCACATATTACTCAACCAAAAGTTCAATTAATCGGTTAAAGACTATCATTTGCGTCAATATTGAAATTTCAAATTTCAAAAAGTGTAAGGACTTAGAATGATCAATTAGAGAACATGGACTAAGTCTACAATTGTACAAATAATATAAGATTAGAAATTGAATCTAACCAAATGAATTTAATAGCTACTATACTAAAAGTTCAAAATTTAAAAAGTTTAGGGATTAAAATTGATAAATTTAAAAAATACAATGACTAAATCTAAAATTTTTACAAAGTAAAAAGACTAATAACAAAATTTAACCTTATTTATTTTAATTTCTTTTACTATATATTTTCTAGTTATATATTTTTTTATGTACATAAATCATCGTACGAAACCCTATTTATAAAATAAAGACAAAATAATATCATTTTATTATTGTCAGAGGCAAGGCTATCCAACAATGTTTGTTGGATATTTATATGTGCCTTTTTTACTTGGGCCTTTTCTGGATATTGTTTTAATAAGCAAATGAGCTTTTTGGATGTTCTAATTCCAATAGTTAAAGTTGAAATCAAAGTGGCGTATATTTGTGAAGAGTTTGAGTTCAACTTGGATTATAATGAGAGTTTTTTTCAATCTCAAGAACATGTTGCATGGATGATTTTAAAGAGATTAATTTTATTTTATTTTAGATAATTGCTGGAGATAATTCAAGAAGTTATAGTTAGATTAAAATTGAGAGTTTTACTTTATTGAGACTACATGGAAGATGATGTTAAATTTAGTATACAAATAGGTTGTTGCGCCGAACATTTGGAGGTGGCTTTTGGAGCGCCTTTGGTTGGCTATTTGCTTATCTGTTACTTGGTAGTTTTGCACTCTTCTATTAGGCTTTTATTGGAGAGTTTATATTTGATGTAAGTGAGGTTTTTGGAGTGAGTGATTTTGCAATAATTGAGGTCAGTATTGGCGCCCGATAGATGATTTGGAAAATTGTTCAATAAGAATCATTCACTGAGTAAGCCTTCATAAAGTACAATTGTTTCCAAACTACATTAACAAACGACTATGGACAAATCTCTACTCTTTTTTTTTTCATGTCCATTTCACTGTTTGATTAATGCTTTGACTGAACACAACATTAAACAGTCAAAACTAAGCTTGTAGCAAACTAATGTGTTTTTCAAGTGATATCAAAGCTAGACTTCAGACATACTTAAATGTGATCTCGCGTTCAGTTTCCAGTAATAAAGTCCAAGAAAAAAGGTTGTATTGTCACACGTCCACCTTCGGTGATTAAAGCATCAAATTCAAACAATGACAGTGATGTTTTTTTCAACCTAAGTGATGTGTTTAGCCATATGATAAATAAGACGAAACTCCTATTGAAAATGAATGACTCTTGGAGGAAGAAATTGCCATAAGGAGAAGAAAGAAAAGTTTGTGATGAAGTTGGTTCAGCATGCAGCAAACTCGACAGCATGCAGGCCAAGAAGACCAAGTCATGCAGGAGCTGCTGATGCAAGCTTATTTTGTTTATTTTGTAATTCCTAGTCAATGAAATGTAATCCTAGTTCATTTCTAACTAAGTTAGGTTGTTGACTGATGTAATTAGCTTATGTATGAGCTGTAAACACAACTTTGTATAAGTTTACAAGCCAAAATTTCAAGTTTCCATGTCATCAGTGGAGGTAGGTGATGTTTAGGTAATTATTTGCTGTTTTTGACAAGCTTAGTGCTTGGTTTATGTATTGGCATTGTGCCATTATGCAATTTATGAATGAAGTTCAGTTTGTTCATCAATTTTCTCTTCATTTTTCTTAGCTTTTCTTTCTTTCTCTTGCTCGAATTCTCTTGTTTGCTCAGCAAGTCTCGAGACTTGCTTGACAAGTTTGCACTAAATCTGTTAGTTTCAGTTACAGCACCAACAATTGGTATCTAGAGCCTATTTCTTAAGGGATCTGTTACACAAATCCATGGCTTCATCAAGCTTTTCACCAGCTGCACCTCAAGTCTTCAATGGAGAAGGCTATCACATATGGGTGGTCAAAATGAAAACCTACCTGCAGGCTTTCGATCTGTGGGAGGTGGTCAACTCTGATGTTGAACCAGAGCCACTTAGAGCTAATCCAACAGTGGCTCAGATCAGGCAGCATGCTGATGAAAGGACCAATAGGCACAAGGCTATGTCTTGCATCCAAAACTCAGTGTCTGATGTGATTTTCACAAGGATTATGGCCTGTGAATCACCAAAACATGCCTGGGACAAGTTGCAGGAAGAGTTTCAAGGGACAGAGAGGACAAGGCAGCAACAGTTGTTAAACTTGAGGAGAGATTTCGAGAATTTGAAGATGAAGGAAGAAGAAACTGTCAAGCAATATTCTGACAGGATTATGGCTGTGGTTAACAGCATCAGGCTCCTTGGAGAGCAGTTCAATGAAGCTAGGATAGTGGAGAAGGTTATAGCAACTCTGCCTGAGAGGTATGAGGCAAAAATCTCATCTCTCGAGGACTCAAGGGATCTGTCCACCATCTCCCTGACAGAGTTGATCAATGCTCTATATGCTCAAGAGTAGAGGAGAGCATTCAGACTGGAGGAGCACCAAGAAGGTGCCTTTCAGGCAAGAACAAATACTGCCTACAAAGGCAAGAAGGCCTGGAGAGACAAGCCAAAGAATGATGCTGCAAGGAGAGAAGGTCAGACTTGCAAGCACTGCAGAAAGGCTGGTCATTCAGAAGAAAAATGCTGGTTCAATCCAGATGCTGTGTGTCAGCATTGTAAGAAGAAGGGTCATGTTGAGAGAGTCTGCAAGAGTAAGACCAAATCGAGGCAGAATCAGTTTCAACAGATGAAAGCTGAGGCTCGAGTAGCTAAGGAGGACAGTGATCAAGAGGAGCAAGTCTTTGCTGTGTCATGCTCAGCTGCTCAGGAAAGGTCCTCATCTGGTTGGCTCCTAGACAGTGGATGCACCAACCACATGACACCTGATGCTGCAATCTTCAAGTCTTTAGACAGAAGCTGCAGAACTAAAGTCAAGATAGGAAATGGTCATTTTATTCAAGCTGAAGGCAAAGGTGATGTGCTGATATGCACCCTTACAGGTACCAAAGTGATTTCAAATGTGCTGTTGGTGCCTGAAATTGACAGAAACCTGCTCAGCATAGCTCAGTTGCTGGAAAAAGGTTACTCAGTTGTGTTTAAAGACCACCAGTGCCAAATCAGTGATCCAAGTGGATCCAAACTGATGGCAGTCCCTATGGCTGATAAGAGCTTTGTGGTTGACTGGACAAAAAAGTCAGACATTGCCTACACAGCCACTTCAGATGAATCCAAGCTGTGGCATCAAAGACTGGGACATGCCAACTTCAGATCGATGGCTCGAATGGTCAGAGAGGACCTGGCTGAAAATTTCATTAACTCAGTGGACCATGATGATGTATGTGAAGTATGTCAGCTAGGAAAGCAGGCCAGACTCCCATTTCTCTCGAATCAAGCCTGGAGAGCCTCTGAAAAACTCCAACTGGTGCATACTGATGTGTGTGGCCCTATGAAGACTGAGTCATTAAGTGGAAACAGGTATTTCATACTGTTCATTGATGATTTCTCGAGATATTGCTGGATTTATTTCTTAAAACAGAAATCAGAGGTGGCCACTGTGTTTTGGAAGTTCAAGACTGCTTCTGAGATTGAAACAGGCTGCAAGCTAAAGACCATAAGGTCTGATAATGGGACTGAGTACACCTCAGCTCAGTTCTAAGCCTTCTGTGATAAGGCAGGTATCAAACATCAACTTACTAACACATATACACCTCAACAGAATGGGGTAAGTGAAAGGAAGAATAGGAGTTTGATGGATATGGCCAGGTGCTTGATGATTCAGAAGAATCTGCCTAAAGCACTATGGGCAGAAGCAGTTAACACTGCAACATACATTCAAAATAGACTTCCAACCAAGGCTTTGGATCAAAAAACCCCATTCGAGGCCTGGTTTAGCTTCAAGCCATCACTGGCTCATCTGAAGGTCTTTGGATGCATCTGTTATGCACATGTACCTGCTGTTAAAAGGGACAAATTGTCTGAAAGGGCTCTACCTGGTGTTTTGGTGGGGTATAGCACTGTTAAGAAGGGCTATAGGATTTTAGATCCTTCAACAAACAAAGTGTCAGTAAGCAGGGATGTGGTATTTGATGAGAGGTCATGTTGGAACTGGGAAAGACATGAACCTGAAGAAGTTTCTGAAGAACTTGCAGCAGACCAAGCTGAGCCAGACCAAAATGTCCCTGAAATGGATATTGATGATGAACCAGTCAGAGGAACAAGGTCATTGGCTGAGATTTATGAAAGGGCTCATGTAGCCATAGCTGAACCAAGCAACTTTGAAGAGGCTGAGGCTCAGCAAGGGTGGAAGCAGGCAATGGCTGAGGAAATCAGCATGATTGAGAAGAACCAGACCTGGGAATTGGTTGAAAGGCCAGTCAAAAGGAAGGTGATTGGGGTGAAATGGGTGTACAAAGCCAAGCAGAATGCTGATGGTACCTTGAATAAGCTGAAAGCAAGGCTAGTTGTCAAGGGGTTCAGTCAGAGGTATGGCTTGGACTACCTGGAGACCTTTGCACCAGTGGCCAGGCTCGACACCATCAGACTGCTGATTGCCTTAGCAGCACAGCTCGAATGGAAGATCCATCAACTTGATGTGAAATCAGCCTTTCTAAATGGTTTCTTAGATGAAGACATCTATGTTGAACAACCACAAGGGTTTGAAATAGCTGGCAGAGAGTATATGGTCTACAAACTGAAGAAGGCCCTATATGGATTAAAACAGGCTCCAAGGGCTTGGTATAGCAGAATCGATGGCTACTTGACTGATCTGGGATTCGATCGAAGCAAGAGTGAGCCAACACTGTATGTCAAGAAACAAGGGACACAAATACAACTCATTGTGTCCCTGTATGTTGATGACCTTCTGGTGACAGGAGGAGATCGAGTAGTGCTGGCTGATTTCAAGACCAAGATGCAGGAAGTGTTTGAAATGTCTGATCTTGGGGAGATGTCTTATTTTCTTGGAATAGAGGTGTCTCAAGTACAGAATGATATATTTTTAAGCCAGAGAAGCTTTGCCACAAAGATTCTGACCAGGTTCTCCATGCAAAACAGCAAGGCAACTAAAACACCTGTTGCTGTTGGAGAAAAACTATCGAGCCAAGGTGATTTTAAGAAAGTTTGTGAAACAACCTACAGGAGTCTAGTTGGTTGCTTGCTATATTTGACTGCCACTAGACCAGACATCATGTATGCTGTAGGATTGCTCTCAAGGTTCTTGCATTGCTGCAATGAGAAGCATTTCCAAGCTGCAAAGAGAGTGCTGAGATATGTCAAAGGCACTTTAAACTATGGTTTGAAGTACAGCAAAGAAGGAAATCTGAAGCTAGTTGGCTACACTGATAGTGACTGGGCTGGCTCGATAGATGACATGAAAAGCACCTCAGGGTATGCTTTTAACCTTGGTTCAGCCATGTTTTGTTGGAGCTCAAAGAAGCAAAGTCTAGTAGCTCAATCTACTGCTGAAGCAGAGTATGTGGCAACAGCAAGTGCTTTCAACCAAGCCATATGGCTAAGGAAAATATTGGCTGACTTGAATGTGCATCAAGAGGAAGCTACTGAGATCTTCTGTGACAACCAATCTGCAGTAGCAATTGCTAAAAATCCAGTGTTCCATGGAAGAACAAAACATTTCAGCATCAAGTTGCATGTTGTTCGAGAAATAGAGCAAGCTCAGGAAGTAAAGCTGATCCACTGTAATTCAGAGGATCAACTTGCAGACATTTTAACCAAAGCCCTTAGTGTCACAAGGTTCGAATGTCTAAGAAAGAAGCTAGGTGTTTGCTCCATGCAAACCAAGGAGGAGTGATGAAGTTGGTTCAGCATGCAGCAAACTCGACAGCATGCAGGCCAAGAAGACCAAGTCATGCAGGAGCTGCTGATGCAAGCTTATTTTGTTTATTTTGTAATTCCTAGTCAATGAAATGTAATCCTAGTTCATTTCTAACTAAGTTAGGTTGTTGACTGATGTAATTAGCTTATGTATGAGCTAAAAACACAACTTTGTATAAGTTTACAAGCCAAAATTTCAAGTTTCCATGTCATTAGTGGAGGTAGGTGATGTTTAAGTAATTATTTGCTGTTTTTGACAAGCTTAGTGCTTGGTTTATGTATTGGCATTGTGCCATTATGCAATTTATGAATGAAGTTCAGTTTGTTCATCAATTTTCTCTTCATTTTTCTTAGCTTTTCTTTCTTTCTCTTGCTTGAATTCTCTTGTTTGCTCAGCAAGTCTCAAGACTTGCTTGACAAGTTTGCACTGAATCTGTTAGTTTCAGTTATAGCACCAACAGTTTGAAGCAATGGTAAAAAATAAAGATGATGTGATTGTTGATATTAAAAAGGCTAATGAGATGCTTAATGAAACTTTCAATGAAAAGGATGAGATGATTGCTAAGGTTGATGCAACTTTGAAAGCAAATTAGCAAGAGCTAAATAATGGGAAAGCCACTCTCAAAAAATATGAAAGTCAAAATGATGAGATCTCTGATGTTGGGAGATTCGAACATGATTGTAAGAAACTTGGTAAGAAACCTATATCTCTTATAAATTTTGTTAAATCTAAAAAGATGCTTGCTACTTCTTTTTTTTTTAAGAGAGGTGAAAATAGAGAATATGTTTGTTTCTATTGTGGAAAGGTCAGACATATTAGATCTTATTGTTACAAGCTTTGAAAGATCAAAAGTGGAGAAAAACAATGTCTGTTCAATCTAATGTTGAAAGACTGAACATAACATCACTTAGAAAGCAACATGTTTGCAACAAGGTGAAAGGAATGACAAGAATCATAAGGATGATTTGCCTCTATTGTGGAAAGGCTGGTAATATCAGACATTATTATTACAAAGCGCTCAAAAATGACTTGTGGAAAGTTAAATCTGGTGCAGTGGTTATTCAAATACCCATTTAAATAGCTACTCAAATAGATAGAAGAGCAAGATAGGTTGGTGTGAAGCAAGTCTGGGTGAGAAAAGATCGACTATATTTAAGCTCTAAAGATCAGCAAATTATTGATGCTCTTATGAAGCATGAGGTTGCAACTCATGTTGATGATATTGAAGATATTTCAAAGATCAAACATATTCCATCTCGCGGAAAAGGTACTTGTTTTTCCACGAGCTATAATCCTTAGTGTTGAAAGGTTGTATCTCATCCCCTTGAATAAACTTGAGGCAAACAAGGGGAGCATATAGTAAGGGGGAGTAAGTTTGCTGATTTTGGTATGGTTTGGTTTATGTTTGTGTTGATTACTGCTCATGCATGATTTGACTTGGTGGCTATTTTTGTTTAGCAAACATTTGAGTTTGATGATTTAAGGTAGAGGCTGATGAAACATATATGTTTGTTAAAACTCATGTTAGATCAGAGACCAGAACAAGACAATGCTGAATAAATAAGAATTGGGCGAGACGAGTTGATGGTTTTCTTATTGTTGGATATTTTTTTCTGATTTTGGATTGTTAATGTTGTATTTTTACGAGAGCTTATTGAATCGAAAAGGGGCATTTTTTGCTATATGTTAACCAGATAGCTGAATTATTTTTAAGTCTTGAAGTAAGAAGGTTGGGTGGCTGTCGAGCATAAGAGTTGAAGATGAGAAAGAGCACACACAAAGCTAAATACATGCCAAATTTTGAGCCTTTTTTTAGTTGCTTGATTATCAAGCTGGATAATGCTTATTTATGGAGTTTTATTTGGAGTAAAAGTTTATAAGGAGAAATTTTAGGTGTTTGTGGCTGCATTAAATACGTCACTTGGTGATTAAAAAAAAGGATGATTTTTCACCCTAATCTCTTTTATTTCCTTATTTGACTAAAATACTCCCTCTCTGTAATTTTCTTTCCCCTTAAGATTCTCAAAGAACTACTTTCTTGGTTCATAATGACTAGAGAGAACCGTGCAGCAAATAAAGAGTTAGGGATATCTTCTACCCCCCATGAAAATTTCTAAAGACGAGAGTACACCATGGTAGAGGGAATTGTTTTGAGCTTTTTGAAAAAAAAGGGGGGGGGTATGATGAGTTGATTAGGAGTTTGAGTTGGATGGACTTGTGTTTGTTGTTGCATTGATGAACTGAACTAATTCTTGCTGTTGTTTTTTGTTGGTTGTTGCGTATGTTGTTCGTTGCTATTGGATGTTCTCTTGGTAGAAAAGCTTAATAAAGCTTGCTTGTGTATGAGCAATCCCCTTGAAGATTTATTATTGTTGGTGTAAGGGGGAGAATGTACTGCAATGTTGCTAGTCTATCTAGACTGCTACTATACTTTTGTGATCTGTTCGTGTTTTGTTCTTGATGATGGCTTGATAATTATTTGCTGCAATTTTAGCTTATGCGAGCAAGGTATTGTTGATGTATTAAAACATCTTTTCATGTGAATCTATGGTATCTCATGTGTGATGATGGCATGTTGATAGGGTTATACACCATTTGCTTATGTTTTGTCAAAAAAACAAAGGAGGACATTGTTAGAGCCAAAGTTGTCCAATAATGTTTGTTCAGTTATCTGATCAGTCAAAGACTTGGCAGTCAAGACATGAGACAGTTTGGGCATATTTATATGTTGGCCTTTTTGATGGGATAAGGATGCTATTTTAATAATAAAATGGGCTTCTTGGATGTTCTCATTCTAGTCGTTAAAGCTGAAAGTGAAGTGTGTATTTGTGAAAAGAGAGTTTGAATTTGACTTAGATTATGGTGAGAGTTTTGCTTAATCTCAAGGACGTGTTTCATGGATGATTTTAAGGAGATTAATCTTACTTTATTTTGGATAATTGTTGAAGATAATACAACAAGTTATAATCATATTAAAATTGAGAGTTTTATTTTATCAAAACTACGATGTCGAATTTAACCTATAAATAGGATGTTGTGCTACACATTTGGAGGTGGCTTTTGTCTGGTGTATTTTTGCATTCTTGTGTTATGCATATGTTAGAGAGTTTATATTTGATGCAAGTGAGGTTTTTTAGGTAAGTGATTTTGCAACAATTGGGATCGGTGTTGGGGGATGCAATTACTTTGTGTAATGATGGATTGAGTTTAAATATTGTTGAATAAGAATCATTTACTGAGTAAAGTTCCACAAAATAGGATTGTTTCACAAGTTTCTCTTTACTTCTCCATTTTTTATTTCTATTTCTGTGTCTGATCGATGCTATAATTAAACACAATATTATACAAGCAAACTAAACTTACAGCAAACTAACACGTTTTTTTAATTATATTCAATTTTTAAAAATAATGACAGATAATATCAATATGCATGATTAGTGCAAAATTTAAAGCGAAGAGAGAGGATTGATTTCATTTTCATAGTCAAAGCCCGTACCCAAATATATATAAATATATATATTATTCGACATCTTGTCCTATTATGATCGTACATAAGATTATAAGTATTGATAAATTAATAATTTTTATTAAAATAATTTTGACATGTAATTTTCGTATTAAATTCTCATATCATGTGGTATAATATTTTATTTCAATATAACCGATCGTATAATCGCACAACAGTGTTCACACTTTCTTGTTCTCGTGAACTCAGAATAAAAAAAAAATGGAGACTTAGACGACTAAAATTAATTGGCATCTCTGGTGAATATTCCTTTATATTTTATTCTTCATGTGGCGCATGTGTTATTTACTAGATTAAGGTATACTTATAATGTTGGAAATTTTTTTTATGTAAATATATATTATAATAAAATTAATTTAAGTTTTTATTAAAATGATTAAATTAAAATTTCGAAGATTATTTGTCATAAAGTCAAATCTCTTACATGTAAAAATATCAAATCTCACAATAGTATTATTTTATTAAAAAAACAAAAAAGTTAAAAATAATATCGTATTAATATTTGTTATTTTTACAAAGTAAAATATTTTAGGTAACTATTGAATTTAATGTATTCCATCGAATTGGGTGTAATTAGAACACCCCAATTACATTTTCAAATTCTTAAGGGAGAGTGAGAATTGAAGTAATTATATAGAAAATTGCACTAAATTTCAAATTTTAAAAAAAATATTTTTATACATATTATAAAAAATATATTATAAACATGAACATGTATTTACTTATATTATAAATCCTAAAAAATTATATTATAAAAAATAATTATATGTTATAAAAGGGTAATAATGTATTTACTTATAGAAACTTATGGTCAAGAAGTATGAATATAACTTATTTATGCATCTATGCTATATATTATAAAGATGATATACTTATCCATAACAATGTTATAGTCCTTTTAGTCATGACTTATTTATAAAAAAACAACTTTTTAAAATTATGACGAAAAATTATATTATTTATAAGAAGTTTTATGAAAGTTATTGGACAATTTATAATTTTTTATAAAGGTTATATATTATAAAATTTATTTTATTATTTATTTTATTTATATATTATAAAAAAGGTATAACTTGGCATAAGTCTTTCTCCAAAATAAGTTCATATAAGTTTTTATAATTAAAGCTACAAACTACTTAAACTATAAATCCAAATACTATAAGATAGATGCTAATTATGCAAACACAAAATATTTTCTTGCACCATATCATGGGGGTATGATACCATTTGAGAGAATAGTGCTAGACACAAACACCATAAATAGCTTACAAACTCTTTAATTTTAGACCTTCAAGCCTTTAAAATGTGGTTGAGAAGACATTCTTTATTTTATAAAAAATATTTTCCATATTAACAACGTTATCTTAATATAGTGTAAAAAATAAGGTTAGATTGTACTAGCACGTTGCATATTTCATAACTTGAATCATAGGTGGAATTGAAATGATCCATACTTCAAAAAATACATGGAAGAAAAATATCTTGATAATATTAATGATGTACATTTAAATTCAAATGATGATGAACTCGGTCAAGGACCAATAAATAATGATAAGGAATATATGTTAAATATTAAAAAGGGAATAACCCAACAAATATGCACTAGAACAATTAGATAAAATTGCATATGATGTATATTTTTTGTTATTTTTATTAGTAATTGTATTATCAGCTACTTTTTTAGACTAACATAATACATATGATTTTTTATTTGTTTAGAAATTTATTTTTATCAAGCAAGTAATTTTTTATATTAATTAATATTTTTAAAAAATATAAATATGTAATTGTGTGATTACAATTTATACTATCAAATATTACATAAAGAATTACGATGTAATTACACTTTATTAGCCAAACACATTTAGGGAATTACAATTCTTTGTAACTACAAGAGAATATAATTACTACCTTAGTTATTACACTTCCATTCAATTATGTTGTGCTATCCAAACAAACCCTTTTATCATTTCTAAATTAACTCAGTGCCTGATTGATTCGTGACACCAATTTCGTTAAAATATTAATATATAGTATGGATATATATATATTATATAATATTTTCATATTTTATATCTTAGTAAATGGATGAGGAAGTATGGAACTCACTAACAATGTTGCCATTGGCGGGTGGAAAATTCTATCTTGCGTTAGAAAAAATGTTTATCAAAATTTCTAATTAAAGTGTTGGAAATTTTAGTCAACGTTAAAAATTTTGCTATGCCTTTTTTTCCCTAGGCGAATAGCAGAACCTCTTTTAGGACGAGAGCCAATATCGATCCTATCCCCTCAAATTTATCAATCCAAAACCGCTCGATGTTCTACAAATCCACCGAAATTTCTTGGACAAAATTGAACTGGTGATTCACCCAATTAGGTATTACCACTCCACAATGTAATTTTGTAAAAATAGATGAGGAGTACTCATGACCTGAATAACACATACTTGTAAACAATCTCCAGTATTGTGACAAACACCAAGTTGTCCAGGTATGATATCCACCGGAACTGTAGAAATATCCAAATACAATTATATTCATTAATAGAAACATTGAAGTTTATTGAATACAAATACAACACCAACATACCTCTTCATTGACTTGTCAATTGATTTCTTGATGCATCTATTTGAAGTTCCTCATATAACACGTATCCAAACATCCCTTAAATATGTTTCATTAATCAATGTAATAGGTGATCTTAAGTACTGATACTAAAACACATTTTAAGATGTTGTATAAAGTGATATTTTACCTTCTAATTAGAGAGAACTCCCACGACTAGAAGGGATGAGTGCTAACCACAAGAAGTATATCCATGCCTATACTTGTAGGAGTAAGCAACTACTATTCACTTCATCATTTAGTTCACGGTGTAACGATCCAAAAGTCAATGGAGTCAAAAACGGTGGTTTTGGAATGTTGTTTCCTGAAGATAGAATTAGTGAATATTGTTTATTTATAGTTACGAAGATATTATAGTATTATATTGAGGTTGATCTAATAATTTTTTTTATTTTATTAGAAAGTTATACTTGTACAAGTGTATCGGTTTTAAAGTCGACGAGACCTCGTTTCTCTAAATCGGACTCGTAAATATTTTATTAAATATTTACATAGTTATATTAGAAGTGAATTAAATTTTTGGTTATGCAATTTTGAAGAAAGAGTGTTTAATTAAAATAAAGGGACTAAATCAAATAAGTGATAAAAGTAAGAATTAATACTAAATTATAAATGGACATTTATGACATGTATATATATATTATATTATAATATGTACGGGTGTGGATAAACACAGGGATTGCAAGAAAGAAGGAATTGTTGTAGGTATGCTATGCCAAAACTTAAACCCTTTATCCACACGGGTTATTCAACAGGCACTACCTTTTAGCAACAAAACCTTAATTCAAGAGACATATGCTATCCACATCAATATAAGTATTTTTTATCAGAATTTCAATATTTCTGGTGTGCAGGATCCATTATATGGCAAGCACAGAGCATACTATATTGTAAATTCTTTGTAAACTCATCTGAAGTTTTCTAAGAAGAAGATGATTTAGAGAAAAGGGAAGATCTTTAGAAAGCCATAAATAGAGAGAACACACTAGGATTTTATTTTTTAAAGCTTCTTCGTGGTTTTTACAATGGGAATACATCCTCCTTTTATAGCTGAAGGAGATATAATACAACAAAATAGTAAACAATACTCTGGATAAGCATCAGACATTAAAGCATAAAGTAAATAGTACATAAAGTAAAAGCAGGGCTGATATTAGACATTATTTGACATAAAGCAAAATTATTTAAAGCAAGATTCCCGACAAGTGATTTTCAGCTGTTTGCATTTGAATGGGGAAGCTGAGCACTATCCATGGAATCTTCACTGCAGCAGGTCATTTCTTCGTCTTTTCCTTTTTCTTTTTCATCGTACAATTCTATCTTGGCAAGACTGATTTGACTATACTGCCATGGGTAATCTTGAGACCATTCTGTAGGGTCAAGAATTCCTTCATGATATTCACGGAGGGCTTTTAGGACTGCTTCATGATAAGGTGTGTATGTCCTTGGCCAGGTGTCCCATGGTGCATCAATATCTGGAGGTGGCCATATCTCAAATGGAATAATCCTATTGAGCTGACAGAGAAACTTTTGTAATTCTCTATATTGAATATCATCTTTAAAGACTTCATTTTCAAGAGATTTATGAATCCAGGAGGTAGGGAAGGAATTGAGCTGGGTTGTTTTTCCACATTTGACAAATTATTGAGGTTTATAGAAGATTATAATCATATAACTTCCATAATTACCTCTTGCCTGATTACAATGTTGCTCAATAATTTGAAGTCATTATGGGAGAGGATGGAACCAACTAAGGAAAGTAAAGAAATTTTGTTGTTCTGGTTCAATGTTTCCTCTGATGGCTTTTTTCAAGTAATAAAGGAGATCAGGGGTGTCGAACTGTATGGCAATATGGTACAGATGGGTAAAGTACCATAAAAACCATTTTAATTCATTTGGTTGTTCAACAAATTTAAACCTTATTGGGTGTATGAAAGGATAATCTGGATGAATACCCCAAGGTTTAAGAATAAGTCCCCCAAAATTCTTGAAAACTTGAATCTGATATTCGAACATCATGTCTCTAGCTTTCTGATGAAAACAGTTCTTTTCTACGAGAGTAAAAACTTCCGGAAGATATTCAGGGTGGAGATTAGGAGTGACAGTGTAAGGGGTAGGAGAGGTAGATGATGAGGAATAGGGTCTATACATCATGATGGGTCTAGGCCAAAAAATTCTTTTGTAGGCGAAAACTTCTGGATTTTCTTTGGGTCTGGAAATTAAATTAGCAAGAACATTTTGCTTTCCTGGTATATGTCTGACATCAAAACTAAATTCAGAAAACCATTCTGCCCATCTTAAGAGTTGTGGATGAGGGACAATTTTCTGTTTAAACTTGAGTATTTGTGGAAATGAAGACATATCCATTTCTACCAGAAAATGATAACCCAAAAGATGGAATTTGAATTTTTCCATACCTTTCTTGACTGCAAGGATCTCTTTGAATGTGGAGTGGTAATGAATTTCTGCTTCTGAAAATCTTCCACTCTTGCATCCACAGAGTTGTCTTTTGCCATTTCTTTTTTCAAGCAAGATTGCTCCCTAATATTTTCACTGGCATCTGTTTGCAGAATTCTTTCTCCATCTAAGGGGATTTGAAGTGGAGGCAAATCCTGAGTGATTTCTTTCAATCTTTGAAGAGCTTTTGTCTGGGAAGAAGATCATGGAGGAGGGTCTTTTTTAAGCATCTTTTGCAGGGGGTTAATATACTTAGAAACTTTAGGGATAAAATCTCTAAGATAATTAACAATCCCAATGAATTGTTGGACTTGATTGAAAGACAAATCTTTTGAAGGAAATTTGAGGAGTTCTTGTGTAATAGCCCAAAATTGGGTCTAGTTGGAATAGAGGTTTCGGGACCACAAAATCTGAGATAGAAATAATTATTTTATGATTATTTTGAGGTCTATGATATGATTTCATGATTTTTTGAAAATTTCGTGAAGAAATTCTATGCATAAAGTGCTCAATTTGAAGTTAGGGACTAAATTGAATAAGTTGCAAAACTTGCATTCTAGAAGTTTCTATTATGAAATTGCTTTGAAATATTAATTATTAGGTCTTAAATAGAAATTTGACCAATTTATAAGTTATGGAAAAAAATTGGACATGGATGGAATTTTTGAAAGTTTAGTAAGGAAGGGCATTTTGGTCATTTGGTAATTAAAAGAAATAAAAAGGGAAAATAAAGCCAAAATTGACTCATCTTTCTCATGGAGGCCGAAATTAGCATGGGGGAAGCCATGGCTAGGGTTTTCAAGCTTTCCAAGCTCAATAGTAAGTCCGTTCTAACCCCGTTTTTCAAGTTCTTTACGTTTTTGGAATCCCGGTAATTTGATTAAGCTTATTCTAGCAATAATTTAAGCTAGGGTTCATATTTGGAAAAATACCCATAGGTTAAATGTGTTTATTTTGATGTTTTATAATAGAATATGAGGTTTTAAATTCTGTTAGACAACTTGTGCTACTCGGTTTTGAGTGAAAACGAGTAAAAGGGCTTAATCGGTAAAAATACCTAGTAGTCATAAGTATATGTTAGAGTGAGAATTTGATGTTTCCATAGAAGGGAAAAGTGATCAGCATGTCATAAAACATAAGAATAAGATTCCCGAGCCTAGGGGCAAAAGTGTAAATATGCAAAAGTTTAGGGGAAAAATTGTAATTTTTCCAAAGTTTGAGTTAAGGATTGTTTTGAATAGTACATTAATTAAATAAGTAAAATATGATGTTTTAGATCTCGAAAAACGAGATTTGAACCTAGAATGAGAGAAAAATTGAAAATTGGGAAAGTTGGTAAAATGGCCGTTGTAGTATCGAGGTAAGTTCATATGTATAATAAGCATTAATTTATGCATGTTTCAATGTAAAATTGATATATTTACTATGATTGCCGAGGTATTGAAAGTATGTAAGTTGGTGTGATAATAATACAGCAATAATGCTGTAATTTATATTTGAAAGTTAAATTTAGTGAATTAATTGAATTATGTTAAATTAAATGTTTATGGTGTCCAGTTTATGAATTGATTTAAAAATATGTCTATGGTACATGAAGTGCATTGAATTATCATACATAAATGTGATTTCTATGATTATGGATATTATGAGAAATTGTAAGTTCATATGATTTTTAATAAGACAATGTGTAATTTAATGTTATTACCTTGATATTAAATGAGATGTAAGTTTATATGTAAGTAATACATCAATTTTACTTGTATTATGATATTTTATAATAATATTGGAAATATGTTTGTGGATAATTACTTGATTGGTGAAATTGTTGGAAAAGAGAGAGAAATCCCGGTTGAACCTTCGGAAAGATTGGATGATACAAATAGTATGTAGCTAGGTCACATGTATGGTGCTGAGTGCACATCATGTGTACAAGAGAGCTACAAGACATTATGATGTAGCTAGGTAGCATGGGTGATACTATGTGTACATCATGTAGACAAGAGAGCTACGGGATATATGTAGCTAGGTCGCATGCGTGGTTCTAGGTGAAGGACACTATGTAGACAAGAGAGCTACGAGATAAACTGGCTAGGTCACATGGGTGGTACTGAGTGTTCACCATGTGTACAAGAGAGCCGAACTATATGATGGGTGGAGCTCTGTGCTGAAACCACCAAGTATCGAGGATTGCTCCGAAGTGTTCAACGGGAGACTCTCTATGTATTGCTTTGTGAGTTTTGTGATGAATAAGTGCAGGAACTTGATTATGTGAATGATGTGTTCATTAAGTGACCAGGATGTGGTGAGGTTATAAACAAGTAAGTTATACATGAGGATGATTTTATGGTGACCTTGTAATCATGGGCCTATACTTGTGATGTATGAAATGTGGTGAAAATGATTTGTGATATGTATGTTAAAATGAGGTTAATACAAAGAAAGTGTGAAAGAGTGAATTAGCAATAAAATTGTTTTGGACAGTAGCAGTGATGTGATTTTTAAAAATCACCAAAAATAGTAGAAATTGAATCAGAGACTGAATGAGATATAAAATTAAAACTTAATTAGTCTATTTTCATATAAAAGAAACAGAGCAAGACAAGGAGTTCTATATTTTGAGATATTTATGTTTTTGTGAGACTGGTTCAGAATGATTACTTGATCCCCTGTTCTGACTTTGGAAAATCACAAAATTTTGGATAAAAATAATTAAAGGCTTAAACTTATATTTTTAACATCCCTAATGAATCTATTTTCAAGATAAATCAACAAGAACATTATCCGAGTTCTGTACTGTGAGATAATTAATTTTTAGTGAAGAGAGGTCAGAACTGTCAGAAAGTGAAACAGGGGAAGATTTAATGAATAAACTGTACTAATTGGCCAAACCAAAAATTATGAAAATTTTATGGTGGAAATATATGTGAGTCTAGTTTCAGGAGAAATTTGCAGATCTTAATTTGGAGCTCTGTAGCTCGAATTATAAATAAGTAAGTGACTATGACTCGTGTAGACAGTTTGATGTGAGCATTTATTAGTAAATTGTGAAGTCGTACTTACAAGAATGCTATATACATTAAGGATGTGGAATGGAGAGGAGGAGGAGGAAAATAAATATATGTGGAATACATGGAAACTATGGTATATGAAATATTGATATAATGAAATAAATGATATGTGTTTATAAGAAAACAGAAAGAGAATGATATGTATCATGACATATATATATATATATATATGACTAGTCTCAATGTAATGCTTGTTGGGTATGGAGTTGAATTGAAATGTTTCAGGCAAACATGTTATTCTGCGCATCTGAATTGTGGTATTTTATAAAGATATGATCTAGCTTTAAATATGAATGCTTGATGATTAAGCTGAAGATATTCGGTAATGTAATACCCCAAAAATTTTTACAGTAAAATATTATCCGTGATATAATAAAATAAGGAAATAAAGTGACAAAAAGGGAATTTTTGAGTTATGTCAATATTGGGAAGTATATTATGATATATTAATTCAAGAAAGGACTAAATTGCAAAGATGAGAAAAGTCTTATTGCACAAGAGTAAATACTCAAAATTTAAGGGGTTAAAGTGTAAATATAAAAAATTTGAAGGACTAATGGTGCAAATATTTTAAGGGCGGAATGATCTAGAAGCCAAGAAAAATTGATGAATTAGGACCAAATTGAATAGGTGAAAAATTATGAGGGACTAAATCACAATTTTACCAAATTAAGTGATGACTCAAGGATGGAATTCTAAAATATCATGAAGGGCAAAATGGTCAATTAGTAAGAGAGAGAATTCTAGAATGTAATGATTATGTTGATGATATTTTAAATTAATTAATTAGATAAATATTATTTTATTAATATTGTTATGAGATGTTTATTATTATTATATTATTATTTATTTAGTATAAAAGGAAGGAAAGATGAAGAATTAACATCACATTTCCTTTCCCATGCAACCAACGTTAGAAGAGAAGAAAAAGAAAGAAATTTTGTTTTCTTTACAATTTGGTCCTTCCACCAAAAATTCACTATTTTCACCTAAAAATCAAAAGAATTTCCATAGCTATTAAGAGAGAAAAATGTTAAGGAAACCATGGGGAGTTAGAATATCAAGTTGGATTCAAGGAATAGAAGCTGGAGGAGAGAGAAAATCAAGTTAAAGATTAGTATCAATAGAACAAGGTAAGTATATCAAGATTTCAATATGTTTTTAAGTTTGTTATTATTGACAAAGCATGGAAATAATGTTATAGTAGAGTTTTCTTACATAAGGTCCTATGTTCTTGATATGTTAGTGAAGAGAAAATAAGAGAAAGTGATGAGAAATGGTGTAGAAAAAGAAAATAAGGGTGTTATAACATAGTAATTAATATCTTGTACTAAAACAGTTTTGGACAGCAGCAGTAGTCTAACTTTGAAAAATCATAAAAAAATTGTAGAAATCTAATTATAGGATGAATAAAATATGAAATTAAATTTTATTAAGTCTAGTTTCTTATATAAGAAATGATGTAAGCAATGGAATTGTAAATCATGAGATATGATGAATTTTGTGAGATAAGGTCAGAATGATTTTGGGTTCCCCTGTTCTGACTTTATAAAATCATAAAAAATTGGATAGAAATAATTGTGGGCTTAAATTTATATTTTTAGAATATTTAATGAGTATATTTTCAATATAAACAAACGGGAACATCATTCGAATTTTGTACGAGGAGACAATTAATTTTTAGTGAAGAAGGGTCAGAACTGTCAGACAACAGAATGGGGGTAAATTTAAAGAATAAACTGTACTTATTGGATATAAAAAAAATTATTAAAATTTTATGGTAAGAATATATATGAGTCTAGTTTCAGGGAAAATTAGCGGATCTTAATTTGGAGTTCTATAGCTCCAGATATAAATAATTTAGTGACTATGACGTAGATAGACAGCTTGAATATTCATAAAAGTAAATAATAAAAATTATGGATAATGTTACTTACAAGTGTGTTATCTACATTAAGGATGTGGAATGGAGAGGACGAGGAGGAAAAATATGTATGAATATGCATCTAGCATGGCTAATTTGTATATTTTAGGCTCAGGGACTAAATTGAATAAAAGTAAAACTTTATGGGCAATTTTGTAAAAATGTCAAAAATGACCAAATTGCATGAAATGGATTATTTTATTATTTAAATTACAAAATTGAATGAAATTACTAATTTAGTTCAAAATCGGGGGAAAACATGTTTTAGGGATTAAATTGAAAAATGTTGAAATTATGGAAAATTCTGATATTTTATAGAATTCATGAACTATTATCAATACATATGAGAATAATAGCTAGAAATAAGGATTAAATTGCAAGAATTTTATTTTCCCTGACCCTAAGGATGAAATCGTCATTAATTATAAATTTAGGGGCAAAATGGTAATTTTTCCTAGAGCATTAATTAAATGCATTAGAATATGAAATGAATGAAAATGATGATCAAATTTATTTATAAAGATCCGGACGACTCAAATATGAGACTTGATCGTAGAAAAGAAAAGATATCGGATTAATGAAATTATAAACACAAACAAGCAATGAGGTAAGTTCGTGTAACTTGAATTATATTCTTAAATGATTGAAATGTATGTTATTGATGTGAAAATAATTTGAATGTTCATTGTATGAAAATTGATGGAACATTGATATATTTGATAAAAAGGGGAAGAAATCTCGGTTGAATAAAAGGAAATTTCGATGGATCTTTGAAAAGGAATTGACGGTAAAAAGGATCTAGCCCGAACGGGTGATCCTATCCTGATATAGCCCTCCCGAAGAATACTTGTAAATGGATTTATCCCGGACGGGTAATCCAAATTAGGGTCTAAATTTAGCCTGGACTTGTAATTCAGATCCAAGCTCATTAGAGTAATTGTCGTTGCAGGGGATTTAGCCTGGACTGATAATCCCGACAATACTCTATGAGTTTATATTACAGGGGATTTAGCCTGGACTGGTAATCCCACTGTAAGGATGAGGTTCGCGGGAGTGTGCTCTCTGATATGAAATGTGTAAGACCATGGTTGAAAGATACCATGGCAACTTGATATGAAATGTGTAAGACCATGGTTGAAAGATACCATGGCAACATGACGGGAAATGAATAAGACCATGGTTGAAAGATACCATGGCAGCGTGACATGAAATGAATAAGACCATGGTTGAAAGATACCATGGCAACATGACAGAAAATGAGTAAGACCATAGTTGAAAGACACTACGGCATCATGTCAAAGATAAATAAGACCATGGATGGGAGACGCGATGACATCTATTGAACAATTGATATTCAGGTAATATGTATCAGATGACGAATGGTTATATGAAATAGTTGTGTGAAATGTTTACAAAAACTGGTCATATGGAAATATATGTACAAAATAGTTGTATGAAATAATTATGAAGATAGATAAACAAAATAAGAATAAGTACATGGAATATAATTTATGTTAAGTTTGATATAAACTTTACCGGAATAAATATACATAAAATATATGGAAATGATGGTGCATGAAATATTGATATAATGAAATGATTGATATATACTTATGAAGAAACGGTAAGAGAATGATATGTTTCATGACATGTACATATATGATTATCTTTGATATGTTAATACAAGGAAATTATGTAAGTAAAGACAATTATTAAACTCAAGTGTAACATGTCGAGAAAATAAGTATATAAATGTTGAATTTATATGAAATATATGCAAGTATATTAACAATGATGTTGTTTGATGCTTAGACAAGTGTCAAGCTATTGATTGAATGGTAACATGTTTAATTATAAGAAGTATTGAAATGGTAAGTACTTAGATGAAAATAAAATTTAAGATTTTGGGAAATTTTTTTTATGATCCCGATTTAATTCTGGTTGGTTTTTAATGTATGTTTGGGGCTTCGAGTGCCCAATAGAGAGACGTTATGATTATTTTCAAAATATGAATAATAAATGACTCAGAATTATCTGAAAATATTCAGTAAACTCCGGTAATACCTTGTACCTATTCCGACAATGGATATGGTTAGAGGGTGTTACAGGTAAGATGATAATCTTGGTATAAATGTATAAGTGTGTAAGAGATTAAGGTTGACCAAAGCTTGGAAAATAGCCTAGGTATATTCCACACAGGTAGAGACACGACCATGTGTCTCAGCCGTGTATGGAACACGACTTTGGGACACGGGCGTGTGGAACCTTAAAGCATCAAATTTCCAAGATTTTCATAAGTTCTTGGTTTAGTCCCGAACCCTTTCTAAAGTATGTTTTGGGCTCCGTAGACTCAAATAAGGGACTATGTGTAAGTGAATGAACGTTTTGAAATATGAATGAAATTTTATGGCCTGTATTTTAGTTTAATGTTTGTATGTTTGTCCGGTAACGCCTCGTACCTTATCCCAGCCTCGGGTACGGGTAAGGGGTATTACATCTTGAGCAATGTGTGGTCCTGGAGAGTATTTTCCTTCTTTGATATCCATTCCGAGAAACTGAATTTCTGATTTGTTAATCTGCATCTTTCTTTCTGACAGTATTATCCCATATTTGAAAATAAGGGATTCGAATTCTTCGAGGAGTTGTGCATGAGAATCCTCGTCTTTGCTGTAAAGCAGGATATCGTCAATGTATACTAAAGCATTTTCCATCAAAGGATGAAAAATCTTTATCATTGCTTTCTGGAATAGAGAAGGAGCAGTCTTTAATCCAAACGGCATGACTTTCCATTGAAAGTGTCCATTAGGAATACAAAATCCTGTTTTTGGTCTGTCATCAGGATGAATTCCTAATTGCCAAAAACCTGCCTTGAGGTCAAACTTAGAGAAAACTCTTGCTTTGGCTAGACTTAAGAAGAGTAAATCTTTCTTTGGAAGAGGGAATTTGTCATCTTGAAGGAAATGATTAAGGGGTTGACAATTAATTACTAGTCTTAACTTTCCTCTGATCTGTTCAGATCTTTTATTTACATAAAAAGCTTCACATACCCATTGAGAATCTGAGGGTTCAATCAAATCTTGATGCTGTAGTTCTTTGCACTCTTTTTTTGCTAGTATCAGATGATCTGGATTCATTCCCTGGTGGCTGGCCTTTGTTGGATTGATGTCTTCATATTTCTTGAAAGGGAGTTCAATGAAGAAATCTGGGTTTTTCCACAAAGGGTTTGAGCATTTATTCAGGAATTCAGAATGAGATTCTGCACAAGATTGGGCTTTTAATTCCTGGATAATGTGAATGATTTTTTCAGGTTGGATGACAAAAAGTTTTGGGATTCTGACAAAGGGTTGGAAAAGATTTTTGAATCTTACTCCTTCAGAGAGTATTCTAAGATGCTGGGCTTTTCTGTAAAGGTCAAAGCCTACTACAATATCTTTTCCAGGAAGTTTTGATCCCAATACTGTAGTTTTTACACAACAGCCTGGGAAGAATTGGATAGTAATTGGTTTGCTAATCAGATGAGTAGCAAAAGGAACATCAGCAACAGAATCAAAATACCTTATATAGGGTTTCCACCATTCTGAAGGTAAAACGTTTGGGTTCATAATGGTTTCTGCTGCACCGGTGTCTATGAAGGCAATTATAGTAATGGGCTTACTATATTTGTCTAAATAGATCTTGACAGGTATATGAGGAACTAGGACTGTGCCAATGGTTTTGTCAACAGTCTGAGCTTTAGCTTGTATCATCTGTATATCGGAATAGTCTAATTTTGGTTCTGAAGAATCACAAGCAGGGATGGCACAAATCATCTTGTCTGATGGTTCATCTTCAATGGAGCAGACAGATTCAATATCATCATTTTCTTGAATTTTTACTCCTGATTGTTTTACTATCTGTGCAATCTTCTTGGCTTGTTTCTTGTTCTTTGGACAATTTTTTGAAAAATGTCCCTTCTGGTTACAGATGTAGCAATGGTCAGATTTTGTTGACTTTCTTTTCTTCTTAAGATATCTCCATCGAGGCCTTACTTTCTTTCTTCTTCTTGAAGTTAGAAAAGAAGAATGTTTTTTAAAGTGTTTCTTCTTCTTTGTGCGACAATCACACATATGATCTTTTGGGCACTTATACTTCAAATAGGAATCTTCACAGGCTCTGTCAATTCTTTTGTCACCATGGAGATAATCTTTGAATATCATTCTTCTATTGCAGATATCTTCTAAAGCAACAAAGACTTCTTGTTGGAGTTCTCCAATAGTGATTTGAAGAATATCTTTGTTCTGTGTTTGGAGAGCTTGATTTACTGCAACTTGAATTGGATTTGGAAGAGATGAGAGAATAACTGGCTTGAGATTTGGATTTAGTCCCAAAGCACAATATAACTTGGTCATTATTTTGAAATGTTTTTTCAAATCTCTCTTGACATACGAACAACATTTTCTTTTGTAGAATTTTCTTCTTTTTAGTGTCAGCAAATCTTGAGGGTTTCCTACAAAAATGTTGGTGTATGATTCTGATCGGTTGAGCCAGATCTTGTAGCACTAGAAACTGCATTTGATCATGTTGATTAATGGAATTCCACCAATCTCTTAACATTCCTATAAATCTAGAGACAAACTCCATAAGAATGTTGTAATTGTTATCTTTAGTAAGCTTGCGAGTTTCTAGCCAAGAATGAAATTCTTGGATTCTGTCTGGCCATTTTGCTGGTGGCAAATCATCTATAGTGAAAGTTGTTCTTCCTATGGAAGACTTTGGTGTCTGTCTCTGATTTGCAGAAGATGATCCTGGCATATTTTGTATTTCATCATCACTTGGTTCTTCAACTTTAGTTGTTTGAAATGTTTTTTGCAGTTCTTCATCTTCTAATCCTATTTTTTAATCTGATGAGAATTCAGACTTTTCTGATGATTCTTCTGATGATTTTGAACTTTCTGCTGAATCAGCATCAGTGCTTGATTCTGGATTTTGTACTGTTGAGATCTTAGGAATAGAAGATTTTGTATAATCCTTTAAAAATTTTGTTAAAGGATTTTGATCTTCTTCCTGAATCATCAGAGATTTTGAGACTTGTTTTGGAGGAGGAGATTTTGGTGGAGACTCCTCTGAGACTGGTCTTTTTCCCAGTTTTTTCTCTATTTGATGAGCTTCACTTTCACTGTCTGTCTTGGCTTCTTCAATGAGCTTTTTCTTCTTCTCTGCTTCTTGTTTTTTAATTTTCAGAAAAATTTCATACGTACTTGGTTTGGTACGTTTTGGAACTTCTGGAAAGGTTATTCATACTCCTTCTGCTGGGAGTGGATCCTTTTGTCTGATAGAGGGAAACAACTCAATTGTTTCTGCTCTGTGAGTAGGCTTAGGGATTTTTCTTGTTTCTTGAAGATTCTTGATTTGATCTTTTAATTTTTGAATTTCTTTCTCTCTTTGTGCAAGATGAGAGAAGAAATCTTATCCTGGTGCTGCTGATTGCTTTGCTACTGCGTCCAATCTTTTTTGTAAAAGTTGGATCAGATCTCTGACCATCTTGGTATTGTCATCTATCTTGGTTTCAACAGATGAGATCTTTGAATCAATTCTTTTCAGAACATGATTCTGAGCAATAACATTCTCTGTTTGCCAATTGAGAGTAGCTTCTGCAACACTTATTTTGGATGGTGCACCTGAAATATCAGTCTGAATTTTTGAGGGGATTTTCAGTGCATGAGTATAACTATTTTCAGAGTATTCTTCAAGAGGTGGGAAATCTTTGTCATATGATGTTGTAGGTTGCATCATGCACACAGTAGAAACTGGTTTTTGTGGAGGTGGAGTAAGAAAATCTGGGTTCTTTTTAACCCATTTGTTTATCTTCTTGTAGCAAGGCTGAGGAAAAGGTTTTGGTTTCTTGGAAATGTTTGCAGTAGGTTGAGTGGATGATTTTGGAGGAAGAGGAGAGGGAGGTTTACAAGGTTCAGGTGGAACCTGTGTCTTTGGCAAAGACTTGTGAGATGAATAATCAACAAGGTAAACATATTTACCATTATCCTCTCCAAGTGGTCTGATGTTTGGATCTCCATTCATCCATCTTTTATAAAACTTATCTTGAGTTGAATTTTTCTTTTTCTTCTTTTTCCCCGGCTTTGATGCAGTCATGTCTATGCTATCAACCCAAGCGGCTAATCTGTCATCCGTACATAATTCACATGAACAGTTTAAAGCCCAAGGACAATGTCCAGTTACAGGGTCTTTAAACATGTATAAAGGTTTTCCATCTGCGGAAAAGCTTTCTATTAGGTTTCTTTCTGGGCCGAACTCATACAAAGGGCAACAACAGTCTGGATCTTCTTGATCATGAAGTTGTGCCAGTCTTTCATTTGGTTGCATCATCAACTGGGTCGAGAAAATGTTGGGATTTTGGGAACTATGAAGATGACTATGATCAAACTTGATTTCAGTTGTTCCATCTCCCTTAGATGTGATCTGACTTGAAGTTGACTGGATTGGTTAGCTATGTTCATGAAGTTTTTCATAGCTAGTGATCCATTTTTCTGGGAGGAGTTTGATCAATTCCCTTTTTGGGATCTGTATCGGAACATGAACACAATGAGGCTGGTTATTTGTGTTTACTGAAATGAGTAAAGAGTCATCTGTTCCATGCCTTGAGAGATTGAAGGCATGATCTTGTATCCTGTAGACAATTTGGTAATGAAGGGTGGTAGAGATAGCTGAAGCCACCTGTGGTGCTCCTGCTATTTGAACTTGAACCTTCAAAGCTTTGGTGAGATTGGGATCTGCTAATGCCATTGTGAAATTTGGGAAAAGAGTGACCATTACGAGGCTAGAATTTAACGTTGCTTCAATTGTAACAATACATGCATTTTGGTATTCTAAATATCTAGAATCCAAAAGTGCAATTCTTGCAACTACTGGCTTTCCAGCTGTGCCATGGTAGTTTAAAGTAAGACGTATAGCTCCAAAATGGATGTGCGTATATCCTACACGTTTCCATTCTGTTGGAAATTCTGTTGGAATTTCGAAGGTAACAAACTGCTATAGGGATCCTGCATATATGAGAAAACTATCAAACCGTGAGGATTGAACATATTCCCTGACTTGTTTAGTAGATCCTTTAATCAAAGTTCTGATGGATTTTACAGGAGAAAAGGCAGACTTTCTATAGGCGGAATAAGGATTTATAGTAGGAAGGTCTATAGGCTAGACTTTATCTTCTTCACTTAGATATTCTATTTCATACAAAGAGGAAATCTTTTTTGCAGAGTGAGATTTTAGAGGAAAATCTGGTAAAGAGATAGGTGTAGAAGAAGTAGGAGGACGGGTTAGCATATTTTCTGCCATGAATAAAAAGTTTTTCTCCAAACCTATCTCCAGCTTAGATTACAAAAGATGAGTTTTTATGAACCTAGTGGCTCTGATACCAATACGGGTGTGGATAAATACAAGGATTGCAAGAAAGAAAGAATTGTTGCATGTATGCTATGCCAAAACTTAAACCCTTCATCCATACGGGTTATTCAACAGGCACTGCCTTTTAGTAACAAAACCTTAATTCAAGAGACATATGCTATCCACATCAATATAAGTATTTTTGATCAGATTGTATAAAATGTATGTATACCATATAATAAGATATAAAAATAGTATTAATAAGAAAGACAAAAGAAAGAGAATGATTTATTCTCTGTTACACGCAAACGAAATAAAGAGAGAGAGAGAAAGAGAGAAGAAGTCGCACGGCTAGGGGTTTGGAAGTTCAAATCCAAATTGGTTAGTGTAACATAGTCTTTATGTAATTTTTATATTTTTAGAATCTCGATATTTAGGACTATT
Source organism: Gossypium hirsutum (assembly GCF_007990345.1). NCBI lineage: Eukaryota > Viridiplantae > Streptophyta > Magnoliopsida > Malvales > Malvaceae > Gossypium > Gossypium hirsutum. Next base: position 22,745,381 of record NC_053434.1, on the reverse strand, counting down.
CGACCTATATTGTAATTTTTAACATTGTTTAAGATTTTAGATGTTGACATTGTTGAATAGTTTAAATATTAGGGATTAAATATATAATTTTTTAAGTTAGAAATGGAAAATGACTAAATTATAGAAAATTTTGAAAATATGGGGGGATTAAATTGTTTATTTATGTGAAATTATCAATGTATAAAAAAAATGTCATTGAGATATTTTGAAGTTTTTTATATGAAAGAGTTTTGTTTGGGTACTTGATGTTGAATTTGTGTTATTTTATAGAGTAAAATTTTACTACATTTAAAAACTAGGGATTTAATTGAGTAAATTATAAATTAAAGATATATATATACAGGATGTATATTAATGGTTAAGTATTCGGCAATAGTGGGTTATGTGTTAATTGCAGAATTAACTGGGTTGAGATGATGGATTAAATTGAATAGGATGTAAATGTTTTGGGGCAAATGTGTAAAAGTGTAAATAATTAGCTAAATGTATTGAATTGAATGGTATATGAAATTGAGATTAATATTTACAGAGTCATTTTAGAAACGAATAGAAGGATAATTTGATAATTTTAATTATTAGGGTTTAATTAAGTACAATGATTAACTTAAATGGGTGATAAATTAATAATTAGTATTAAAATTCAAAATGAGATTAGAATAAGGGACTATTTAAAAATTAGTCCATTGATTTGATGAGTTATGGATAGTAGATGATTTTAATCTATTTTATTAGTATTATATAAATATAATATATTAGAAAAGAAATAAAGTTAAAGATTATAATAATAATAATAAGAGATAAAAGATATGGTAGTTGAAAAGAAGATAAGGGGGTGAAATTCTTTTGTTTTTTTTTCTTTGCTGCCGAAAACTAAAAGAAGGGGGGAAGGGGCTGTTCGGCTATGGGGGTTTAATGCATGTGTAAATTTGTAAGTTAGATTTGATTATTTTTGCATGAAATTTATATTTTTGATGATATAATATTATGAGTTAGTTTACTCATATTGAAATTTTGAGAGTGAATGGAAATTATGAAAGATACGATGGATGAGAAATTCAAAGATTTAGGGTTATTTTGTTGAATACTAAATGTCTTTTGAGGTGATGATTGAGTATAAATTTTGTAGACTAAATTGGTCATATTGTGTGGAGGTTTTATTGATAATAGTTTTTAGAGACTAAAATGTTGTAAATTCAAAATAACATAGTTTAAATTGTTAATTTTGTAAAATGTAGGAACTGTTTTAGTGGACTGTTCTTCTGCTGGAAAATTTGGGAATTATTTACTTAGTCCATTAAGTTTATAAAGTATTTTGTGATATAAAATTGGTTAGCATTAACTAGTAATGAGTTAAATGCTTAAATAAATTTAGCAAAGTATGACTTTATTAAATTTAAGAGTATTGGGGATTGTTAATAAATTAAATGTATATTTAGTGAATTATTGAAATAAGAAGGAAATATGATCAATTAAATTTTTTATTGTTAATAGTTGAGTTGACTAAATGGCAATTGTTAAATGAAAGTACGCACTAAAATATAAGATTTGATTAATTTTTGTAAAAACAAGAATGGTATTAATTGAGCTAAATTGTTAAAAATAGATCAAGTGAAGAATAGATCGAGTATCAACTGTGGGAAGGAAAAGATCACTGAGTAGACATCCGTCGTATTTTGGTAAGTTCGCAGTCCCCAAGCTCGAACTTTATAAATTGTTTTAATTAATCTAGTTACTACTTGATGCCTTAATATATATCCCTAATGTAATTGTTAATTAAATTAAGTGGAAGTTTATGGAGGTATAAGTTAATTCAATTGAATGGAGGGTTATGGAATGTGACATTATGGAATAAATTAATGTAGGATTAGTAGATAATTGGAGCAGAAGTGTTATTAAATTATGAAATTTGATATTGAGTTATGAAAAGTAAAAATTATGGATTTGCAAAAGAATAATTGACATTGTCGATTCGTTCAACTAATGCTGGACGCAAATATCGTTGGTTTATCCAACTAGAGCTAGGCTCACTAAATTATTCGTCATTTTATCCGCCTAGCGCTGGGCGCAAATATTGCTGGTTTATCCAACTAGAGCTGGGCTCACTAATTATTCGTCGGTTTATCTGACTAGTACTGGGCACACATTTGCCGGTTTATCTGACTAGCGCTGGGTGCAAACTCTTTCATGGATTATCTGCTAGGCACCGGGTGCCGTGTATCAACTGGACTATACAAAAAGGTTTTAGGAACGATCTAACGAGGATGGTTATAGGTATTACTAAAGATGATTATTGTAACATCCCGAAATAGGGCCTAAACGGAATAGTGGTTGCGAAACCACAAATCCGAGGTAGAAAAATTTATTTTATTATTATTTTGAAGTTCATGGTATGATTGCATGATTGTGTGAAAATTTCGTGATGAAATTCTATGCATAAAGTGCTTAAGTTGAGGTTAGGGACTAAATCGAATAATTTGTAAAACTTGCATTCTAGAAGTTTTTAGTATGAAATTACTTTGGAATATTAATTAGGAGGGTTTAAATAACAATTTGACCAATTTTAAGTTCATGGACAAAATTAGGACATGGAAGGAATTTTTGAAAGTTTAGTAAGGAGGGGTAATTTGGTCATTTGGATATTAAATGAATTAAAAAGGGAAAAATAACACAAAAATGGTCATCTTCTCAATTAGTTTTTTTCCGATTTTTGCTCTTCTCCATAGCTGGGGTTTCTTCAACTTTCAAGCTTCATAGTAAGTGATTCCAAGCCTCGTTTTTAATGATCTTTACGTTTTTGGAGTCCCGGTAACTTGATTAAGCTTATTCTAGCAATAATTCAACCTAGGGTTCATATTTGGAAAAATACCCATGGCTGAAATTTGTGTATTTTGGTGTTTTATGATAGAATATGAGGTTTTAAATTATGTTAAACAACTTATGCTACTCGGTTTTAAGTGAAAACGAGTAAAAGGGCTTAAATTGGAAAAAAATACCAATAGTCATAAGTATATGTTAGAGTGTGATTTTGATATTACCATAGAAGGGAAAAATGATCAGCATGTCATAAAACATAAGAAAATAGGATGAAGTTTAATTTACAAGCCTTGAGGAAAAAGTGCAAATATGTGAAAGTTTAGGGGTAAAAATATAATTTTGCCAAAGTTTGGGGTCAAGGACTGTTTTAATAAATGTGAATATTAAATAAGTTAAATTTTCTATTATAGATCAAGAAGAACAAAATTCGGGAGTAGATCGGGGAAAAGAAAAAGTAAAGGACTAATTTGTAAAGTTTAGTCACATTTTGTATCAAGGTAAGTTACAGTAAATAAATGCAATATTCTTTTATTTTACATTATTATTGTCACCTTCCAGCATTTCTATATTTATGTTATGAAAATATTTAAAGTCAAATTTAAGGTGAAGTGACAGAGGAAAAGTGTTAGAAAGCCCCGGTTGAACCCTAGGAATGTTAGGATATTAGGGTTGACAGGACAGAACAGAAATGAGCCATGTAAGTCCATATTAGAAATATGGCTTTGGAGACAGGATTGAGCCATGTAAGTCCATATTATATATGGCATTGGAGACAGGAATAATTCATGTAAGTCCATGTCAAAGACATGGCATTGGCAGGATATTGATAGACAGGAACGGCCCTAGTATCCTTAGTATTCCGAGTGGTTCAACGGGTCAGGATACGGGTTAAATTACAGTGAATTAACAGCAAAGGAAAAGTAGATTATACTTATGAAAAAGGAAAGGTCAGGTAAGAAAGAAGGTAAGGGAATAAAGAAGAAGATAGAAATTGAGAAGTAAAGAAATTTATGATGTTAGATGATATTATGCATAATTATCCATTATGTTGAATGTTGTGATTTATTTGCTTGTAAGCTTACTAAGCCTAGTGCTTAATCTCTTTATTTTCTTCTTCTTATAGTACTTATCTAGTCACTCGGGGATCGAAGGAAACGTCGGATGCCGATCACACTATCAAAGAAATAACTCGGTATAATTAGACGTTTTGTTTTGGGTATGGCATGTATAGAAACTTAGCTACTTTTGGTATAATATGAACAATGAATGATGTGTAAATACTTGCTAGTGATTAGCTAATAAAATAGCCGATGATATACATGTTTATTAATATGTATGATTGAATGGTGATTATCACATGAAAATTATGAAAAATGTGAAAGTAACCTAAAAACAGATTCAAGTAACAGAAATGACGTAATTTTGAAAAATCACTAAAAATTGTAGAAACATATTTTGAAGATGAATAATATATGAAATTAAATCTTATTATGTATATTTTCTTATGGAATAAGCAAAAAAGGTAAAGGTATTATATTTTATGAGATATCTGAGTTTTAGTGAAACAGGGTTAGAGTGATTTCTAGATCCCCTGTTTCAACTTTAGAAATTCACCATAAATTGTAAAAAACTAATTAGAAGGTTTACTTTATATGGTTAGAATCCTTGTTGAATCTAGTTTTAATATAAACAAACGGCTTAGTCATATGAATTTTTTACAGGAAGAAACATGGTTTGTAGTAAGAAGAGGTCAGTGCAGTCGAGTTTTGAAATAGGGGAAACTTTAACTAATAAACTGTACTAATTGGCCAAGTCAAAAATTCTAGAAAAAAATTAGTAGATAGATATATGAGTCTAGTTTCAGTAAAAATTTGCGGATCTTAATTTTGAGTTTTTAAACTAGAGAAATGAATTTTTAAGCAACCATGACGCAGAAAAACAGTTTATTCCGAAAATTAAAATAAGTGGTTTAGAGTTGTTTAAAAGGTAAGATAAGTTTAGTAACACCTCAAGCTTGACTCCGGTGACGGTTTCGGGCGTGGGGGTGTTACAATTATATTTACTTATGTATATACATTTATTCATTTGAAGATATGATATGTTCTTGAGTTAGATTATTAAAGTTGTGAAATAAATTCAAATGCTTTAGATATACTTGTGTTTATTCAAATAAGTGAAGTTGCTTAATGTGGATTGGTTTGTGTGATAATATAAGTAAATTGTTGATTGATCTATACAAAGCTATTAATATAACAAGTGACATGAATTGAGATGTATGTTCAAACCAACTAAAGGTGAATACTTATGAAAATTGAGTATAGTATGAAACAAAGTGATGAAAGGCTTGAAATTGAAATGGTGATATCTTGTAATTGTATGTTTAGATAGTAGTATGATGATATAATTCAATTTGAGCATTCATTTATCATATCATGTCTTAAAATGTTTGGATTATAGAAATATCACTGAGTTTTACTCAGCGTACGATCTTGTTTTCCGTGCGCAGGTTAGGTACTCTTTTTTGATCGCCGACTAGCATCCAACAACAACAATCTCGATCTCAAGTGTGGTGATGTTTAATTTTGTAATGGCATGTACCTAAGATGTCTTTGGTTGTTAGTTGTTTTGGTGAATGTGATGTAAATTGAGTTGTAAGTATATGTTTACGCTTGAAGCTAAATGCTAGTATGCGTTTTGACCAAAGGTTAAATATGTGTATGAAATTTAAAGTTTGGTGTCTTAAGTAGCTTTATGTTAGGTAAATTGAGCGATTTTGGCACATTTTAGATCGACACGGCCAGACACACAAGCGTGTTACTTGGCCGTGTGAGACACACAGCTAGCACACAAGCGTGCGAGACCATTTTGAAGGGTACATGGCTTGGCATACGAGTGTGTGGCTTGGCCGTGTGACCCATGTCAGTGAGTTACACGGGCACGGACACGGGCTGGGATACGATCGTGTGTCCCTACTTCGAATGCCCACACGGCCAGACACACAGGCATGTGACTTAGCCATGTGAGTCAAACGGCATGGCCACAAGGCCGTGTGACCCCTGCAGTTAAAATTTTTCTAACTTTTTCCTAAAATTTTCAAATGTTCCCGATTTAGTCTCAAAACACTTTTAAAGTGATTTTTAGACCTTGAAGGCTTAAATGAGGGACGTTATGCATGTTAATGATGAATTACATTAAGATATTTGAAATATTTTAAAATGAATTGTAATGACCCAGAATCCGTGGACACCGAAAAAGTATATTATCGAGCCTTCGACATAGTGAACCGAGTTTAAAAATAATTATTAGGAGTAATAATGAGTTTAGTGGTTTGTGTAATTAAAATTTGATTAAGTGAATTTAATTTAATTTAGAGTAATTAGGAAAAATGATTAAATTGAATAGAGTATAAAAGTTTAATTATAAAGTAGAGAAAAGAGAAGGGACTAAATCAATAAATAAACCATAGGAGTGACAAGTGTAAGGTAACAATTAAATACAAGTGTAATAATGAAAATGAATACAAATGTAAATTAATAAATAATTTACTTAAATTATAAGTAAAAGATATTATTATTTATTATTTATTATTATTATTAATGTTAAATAAATTAGAATAAAACACATGTATGGTAATGGTTATGGTAATGGTTATAAACATGTGCAACAAAAATATGAAACCAATGTAAAATATAAGTTGATATTTAAAAGATATTAATTAAAATAATAATTAATAAAGTTTAATAAAACATAAAAGAAACAAACTGAAAAAAAGAAAGAAGAAAAAGTTACAGAGAGCTCACGAAATAGAAAGAAGAAATGGGGGAAAGAAAAGAAGAAAGGAAAAATAGGGATTTTGGGATTCTAAGTTAATTGGTGAGTTAAGTTTAGTCATTTTCTTTTAATTTTAATATTTTTGGAATTCTAGAGTGAAATAATCTTGGATTTGAGTTGAAATTTTGAAAGTTAATGAATTTTTTTTGGTAGGGTTTATGTTGAACAAATGATGGAATTGGGGATTTATTTGATAGAAAATTTGATTGGAACTAATTAAAGAATTAAATTGTAAACTATGTCATAAGTTTTATGTTATAGGGATTAAATTGATAGAAATTCGAAATTATGAAAATATGATGAAAACTTGATAGTTAACTGTAAGTTTGGTAGGGAATTGAGTAATAAAAAGATATGAATTGAAGAAGAAAAATATATGAGTTTAGTTAAGATTAAATTAGAATTAAAGTAAATGTTAAATAAAAATTTCAGCATTTAAATTGTGTTATGCTAATAATTGTGAAATTATTTTAATTGTTCGTAGCTAATATCGAGCCTGAAGCACCGGCCCAAAAAGGAAAAGAAAAGATCATCGAGGATTAAATTCGAATAAGATTCTGGTTTGTATCACTATAACTCAAGCTTTATAATTAATATGTGTTTGATTTAATATATATGTGTGGTAAGTATTTTAAGGTAAGTATTTAATGAACTGTTAACATTTATGATTAGGTATTAAAATTAAGACTGATACTAAACTAAATTATGGAATACTGAATATTGTTTTGAATACTGAATTGAATTCTGAAGTTACTGAATATTGTTATGTGTACTGCATTGAACTGTGAAATTACTGAAGTAATGAATTACTGCAATACTGTGAAATTGATTGAAATCGGGAATTATATTTGATACTGAATTGAGATGGAAATTGTACTGAAAAGTGAATTAAATACCCTATTATCTAGTCGGGCTAGTCGGATATAGTTGGCATGCCATAGGATATGGAAGAGTACGGTACTGATCAGGCACTTATGTGCCGACTACTATTACTGTTACTGTTACTGTTATCGATTCGACACTTTGTGTATCGAATATTGTTATCGTTACTGTTACAGATTCAACACTTTGTATGTTGAATATTGTTACTGTTACTGTTACTGCTACCGTTACTGATTACTGTTTAGGTATTGTGTACCGTTAAGGTACAATGTGCCGTACTGGTGTGTTGGTTGGAATCTGTGTATCCGCTGAGTCCGAGTTAAGTTAATAGGGATAAATGAAATAAATTTACTGATAAAATTAAATTTGAATGATATGGCATATGTGAAAGGTGAGAATTGAAATAAAGAAATAAGAAAGGTATATATATATAATCAAATGATAACATAAAAAGATTGAATTGTTCATTAAGTGATGATAATTGTAATGTAAAAGTATGCGTGTGATTTAATTTATTTAATTATAAATTGAATTATAGTGATACCACTGAGTATATGCATACTCAGCGTAGGGTTGTTTCCGTGCGCAGGTTGTAGAAATCAAGTACTGAACCAGCATCCAAAGCCAGACCAGACTTCAGCAAACTTTTGGTGATGCATATTTTCTTTTGGTAATGTGGCATGTACATAGGATGTGTATAAATGTTATTATGTTTTGAATATAAATCGTTAAAAATGTTAGTATTACAAGTCTAAGAATTATAATGAAAGAAGTTTAATCATTTCAATTTAATTAGTACATTGATAAATTTAAATTGATATTATATTGATTGAGTTTGATTAGAAGGTAATTAGAATAGAAAATGAGTATGTGAAATGAGTTGGTTGAATTGGTTATGTTTGAAATGGATACGGTTTTAATTACAAGGGATTTTACGTAAAAATAAGTAGAAATGCTGTCGAAATTTATAAAAAAAAAATTCAGGGTTCTTCAATGAGTCCCGTTTCATTTTTAATACATGTTTTAGACTTCGAGAGTTCATTATAAGGACTTAGTTATTAAATTATACCATGAATGTTATTTTATTTGTGAATTATTCGTAAGTTGTCTGATATGTCTGGTAATGCTTCGTAACTCTGTTTCGGCGACGGTTCGGGGTTAGGGGGTGTTACATGAAGGATTTAGATTACGGTTACTAGGTAATGCTTCACAACCCTACTCCAGCGACAGATACAGATTTGGAGTGTTACACACGGGCTGCTTCGTAAAGTTCCCTATACCAATATGCCAGAGTGGCAAAACCCTAGTTGAATCTACCATCTGCCTCAAAATCCTTGAATAGAGAAAGATACATGACATGGACCTTGTTGCCAGATTTGTCTGGAAACAACATTCCTTTGAACATCTAGAGCATCCAAGCTCCAGCTAAGCAATCAATCTCCTCTATAATTACATGTAGTGGAAGGGCTAGGTTAACAAGATTTTCCAACCATATGCACTTCACTCGACAACCATGAAAATCTTTATATGGTTCTCCGTCAGTAGCACGACACCCAACAAACCAACGACACTCATACTCTGGATTAATGCCATTAGTTATGATTACCATCTTCCAATTGATTGGAAAGTTGATTATTAAAGCAACATATTTGAGCACAAAAGTCATTTCCCTGCATGGAAAATGGAATGCAAATGTTTCTAACTTTCATCTTTTTACCAATGCGACAACTAAATTCGAAATGATTTACCTCTTTGTCATCTTATATATCACACACAAACCGACATCCTTCAAGTGTTCTTTGATATGACAATTGAGATTCATGAAATATAAATTGTGTTGGATCCAAGGAACTCGATCAATCGCTTGTTAAAAAATCACAAAATAATATTATTAAATTTCAAAAATTATAATAATATTTTTCGTAAAAATTAAAAACTAGAAAGAATTGAGTTAGAGATTTCACCATATTGATGGTGTATTTGGCAACGTGTTCCATCATTCTTCTTTGAAAAATAAGTAAAAAAGAACAAGATTTTTTGAAGAGTAGGAGTGCTTGAGAGCTTGGGAGAGTTAAAGAGTTTTGGGAAGATTTTGGGCGCAAAGAGAGGAGAAATGTATGAGTTTTTATAAGGTGGAAATTGACAACAGTAGGAGTCAACCTCCATTGTATTTAATTTGTTTGATTAGGTCAACATCCAAATAAATATCCCGATCAAACCTCTTAACCCTTAACTCGACACCCATATGTGTCAAGGTACTCTATATGTACTTCATAATAATGCCTCATAGCATGCATAACACTAATTAGTGTAGAGTGTCAAATTATTACTCAAGAAAAAAATATTCTAAAAAATTTCCCATTAACATATAAAAAATAATAGGGTAAACTATACAAATGGTTGAGTGCCCATGTTTTTGTTTTGGTCACCCAACTTTAAAAAATTTCAATTTAGACATTAACATTTGAATTTGTTCTTATTTTGATCATCCACTGTTAAATTGATAAAAGAAAGCCTTATTCTAATTGATATAATAACACATTTATTCCTCGATACGTACATATTATATCAATATGATCCTAATTCTAAATAACTCAATAAATTTAACCATTCATATTTAGAAATTCTATCAATTTGATCCTCAAACTTTCTAACTAAAGCTTTCAGCTTTTATAACAAATGCATTACCCATCTATTAATTGTTTTGTTTATGGTTGAAATAATCTAATTCAGTACAAAACCCTTCTTGCAATTAAATGTCATCTTTATCAATAAATGTACTATGTCAAGGTGTGTTCTTTTTTTCTCTTCGCTAAAAATATTATATATTTTCATTTACATATACTTGAATTTCCCTTTTTTGGAGGGATTTTGGCATATAGATACCTAATTACTGGAAACCAAGCTACAATCACTTACAGGTTTATTTCTTCATCATCTTTTTTTTTTAGTGTAGAAATTTCATGATATTTATCTTGTATGCTTGAGTTTGACTTTTAAGCATGTGATTTTGATATATTGTTTTGTAGTAAAAAAGTAGTTTATTATATCATATGGCTAATAAATATAGTTGGTAATCTGCTTTAATCATGTGTTTGTTTGTCGAACCCATAAATCAAAATTTAAAAGCTTGATAATATTGACCTTTTTTGTTTAATTTGTTTATGATGTGAAAATAGTATAAAGTTTGATGCTTATGATAAAACCGCCCATAAAAGTGGACTAATGTCTTCTTCTTTTTTTAATTTTGTATTTTTTATCTTGGTTTGCATATTTTACGATATGTTAAGAAGTAAAATGTTCAAAAAAAATCAGTGAAAATTGCTTAATTTTGGCCTATTTAGCTTCATTTACTATTGGCCGTCTTATTTGTGTTGTTTTCTATATAAGAATGATATTTCCTTTAAGATACATAGAAATCATTCTAGAAGTTGATCATTGAAATTGAAAATTAAATCCAGAGTTAAAAAATATGGTTTTGAAAAATTCAATTGTTCAATCAATAATTATATAAGAAAAATTATGAACATTTAATTTTTCATAAGATAAAAATGTGAAAGAATTAATTGAATTTTCTTTTGTTACATTGGTAATGATTTTTTTAATTTTGTAAATTGATTAAGAGATTATTATGTGTTCTATTTGTTTTTAATTATTTGCGAAAACGTAAAACAATTAATAGATGTGGAAGGACTTTGCTTTAAAAGTTAAAAGTTTTAGTTAGGAAGTTTGAGGATCAAATTGATAGAATTTGTAAATGTGAAGGGTTAAAATTATTTAGAATTAGGCTCAAATTGATAAAAAATGCAAGTATTGAGGAGTAAATGTGTTATTATACCATTAGAAAATGCTTTCTGTTATCAATTTAGCGGTGGTTGACTAAAACAAGAATGAATTCAAACGTTAGTGTCTAAATTGTAAATTTTTAAAGTTAGATGACCAAAACAGGAACGTAGGCACAGTTGGGTGACCATTTGTATAATTTACCTCAAATAATATTAAAACATATGATATCAAAGTATACCTTCGAACCTTATTGCATGATGGCTGTGGATATGATTAAAGAATGCTCTGGAAGTACACGTTCAATGACTTTTGTTAGGAAAATCAAGGAAGTGACTCGTTAGGTTCCAACAGTTAAGTTCTAGCTCGTGAATAGGGAATAAAATGTGATTGCTGATTGGTTAGCTAAATCATGTTTTTCTAATGATATTAACTTAATTTATATTGATGTTCCTACACCTTACGTTAGGAGACTACTTTTAGAAGAGATATTAAGTGATTCCTATGTATAAATAAATTGATTTAAGGCCTTGTATTGCCTTCTTTTATCTATAAAAAAAACCAAAATCCAAGATATATCAAAATAATAATTAGGAAATTTGAAAAAAAAAGTTTTATAATAAATCAAATTTAATTTTATTTAAAAGATTATGCCTTTAAATGGGTGGTGCGTTTACATCGAATAAAGTTAAAAATAATGATGACAAAAAAATTAATTATTGTAACTATTACCTCACCACAAATATTACTCGAATTCAATTTCCAAATAAAACATCCCAATAAAACCATATTCATAACTTAACAAAGAAGTTAATGCCCATGATTTTTGTTTCAAATTATTTTACTGACCCTAATAATTGATTAAATTTGTCAACCAAAACAGATTTTATTTCTTTCCTTAAAGTTGATATGGAGCGGGGACGAATGTTGTATCTATTTCACCTATAAGGCTATAACCAATCATTATGTCCCGGCGTTGCCGTCGAGGTACTCACTACGGTTGCCTTGCCATGTTTTAGCTTACTATATGCATTAGGCTGATGAGCAGTTTTTTTTTTTTTAATTTCTATTTCTACCTTGGTATATTTATTAATAGAAGTTTAACTTATTACTAAATCTTCTGCTAAATCATTAATATCAGAATTTTTTATTTGAATTCTTAAAATTAAACACTCTTCTATTAGAGGATCTGTAATAGATATAAAATAGTTTGGTTTAACTTTAAAACCTATTACACCAGTATGTAAATTAGACTAAATACCTCCAATAAGTGCTTTTATTAGATTTTCAAATCTCTTATTTAATAATACTGCTATTATAGGTATATCATGACCTTTTCTAAATAAAGCTCTGATTGTTATCATAATACACTTAAATGTATATATCCCTAACTTGAGGGTATTTCTTTTTAATCCTCTTAATTTTGTTAATCCTCCTTTAATATCTTTAGCGACTGTATTGCCACTAATTTTCTCTATATGTCTTTGACTACATATTTTGAACTTAGATATTTTATATATTTCTTCTTTAGATGATTTTTATTTATTTTCTCTATCATTTCATCAGAAAAGTCTTTTTCTTCTCCGATTAAATTTCCTAATTTTGTATCTTGTTGCTCAGACTTAGGAATTTCTTCTAATTGATTTTTAAAGCTACTTCCTACATTAAACATAAATATATATTCTTCATTATCTGAATCAGAATTTGTTTATGATATTAATTCATATAATATTTCTTCAAAATTTATTTCCTCTTCATAACAGATTTCTAAATCTTGTTCTTCAAGACTTTTAATCATTTTTTTAGCACTTTTTCCTTTGTTAAGACAATTTCGTGCTATATGACTCATCACATATAAAACATTTACATATTTATTTTTTAGGTTTTTACAAGTTTTTCTTCTAACAATTTTTTTCTTTTTCTTATTATTACCAGTATATCTTTTATTTCCTGGTTTTCATCTAATTAATTTATATTTTCTATTTTTCTTTCTATGTTTTTTTATAAATATTAGGACGTGTTGTTTTACATCCGAACTCCTATTCATTTTTTAAAATTTTTGTACAGTGACTATAACTTAATTTATTTTTACTTGTTTAGAAGCTTTAGTTTGTAAACAATGTAAAATTATTTTTTCTTTCGCAAAATTTATCCTATTTCCTATAGAATCGATATTTTCTTTTGCTACTCTTGCTTCTTTACTATGTTTATCTAAATAAGATACATATTTCTTTATACATATCTCATCCCATGGTGGGGGTAATTTATGAAAATATTGGTTTTTCCAAAATTTTATATTTTTAGTTTTTAGTTTTTGATATTCATGAAGAAATTTTTTAGAAAATTCTTCTAGATATCTTTTATCACATAATTTAATTTTTGACAAAGTATAACTAGATATTCTATCTTGATCTTTCCTATATCAGATTCTTCCCATCGTCTTAAAAATTGTAAAACATCACATTGAAAAGTTCCTACAAAATAATTTAAGAATTTTTCTTTTGACCAAGTATTGTTGTTGTTTACAACAATTGTCATTGACAGTACCAAATTATCTATAGTTTTTTATAGTTTGATATTGAAATATTAGTTAATTCTAAATATATTCCTCCTTGGGTCACATTTCTTTTGTTTAAATCATCTATCTTATGTGGTATAGGTATAATTTGACTTGGTTGTTGATTAGATGACCCTCCTGTATATTCAGTTTTAATTTCATTAGTAGCTATATTTTCAGTTTGATTACCAAAAATCTTACTTGTATTTTCAACTGTCTCGTAATCTTTATTTAAAGTTCTCAGATAATCATCATTTTGAATATCTGATTCTAATTTTATTTTATCATAAGGATCTGTTTATTCAATATCCATTGGTTCTGAAATTTCTATATTTTTATCTTTATCTGTTGAAGTCTTTTCTTCATCAGATTTATAATTTATAACTTTTAAATCTTCTAAATTATCAGAATTACTAAAACTATTATTTTTTGTAATATCATAATTTAATATATAATGATAATTGAATAAAATAAATATATCTTTTATGTTTTCATAAAGTTCTATTAATTTTAAATATTTTACTCTTTCATTTTTATAAGTACTTTTTAGTAAATTTAATTTGCCAATGTTCTTTCTTATAGGATTAACAAATTATAAATGAAAAAGAAAACGCTTTTCATCTATTCTTTTCATAAAATTTGAAATTAAAATTTATTTAAGGTATTTAAACCTTTTTATCATTCCATCTTTCCATTCATATCAGAGGGGCCAAAATTTACAGACCGGAGCTTCAAAAAGTGGGGTCAACACTCAAAGGACGCATATGTTTTTTTTCCTTTCATGTGACTCATTCACTCCTCCAAAGGTCACCAATCACTAAAATATGCTCTTAGTACGGTACACCATCAATAACATGACAAATAAAAAATACCTTGTTAGGGCGCAGCTTAGGTTTGGTTTTTGTATGTTAACTGGAAAACAAACCCAACAAAAATGGATAAATAAAGAATGACATTGAGTGCTTGCTAAATATCAACAAGAAAGCTAAGTTCAACCATCTTTCCAATCCAATGGCTTCCCTTGGTTTCTTTTGCCCAACAAACTCTTTGCTTTTCTCTCGGTCTTCTGTGGTTAACCATCGAAGAGACTTGCAGACTCGTTTCATTGTCAGCTCCAGCACTAGCAGCAGTGAGCTGGTGACTCAATCAGCAGTCAGTGGGAGCACTGAAAGGCCAAGAACAAGTTTGGGATTGAAGAACTTGACTGAGATTTTCTGGGTTGATGTTCATTGTGCTGAAGGGAGACCATTGAATGTTGGGCTTCAAGAACCGGTGACCGTTGGGTGTTCCAGGCTTGAAAAGGTTGAGAATGTGGCTGTACGAGTTGAACTCAGCAATGGGTGTGTTGGGTGGGGTGAGGTATCAGTGGTTCCATGGGTTAACTGGAACCAAGCCACTGCTCTTGAGGAAGTGAGAAAAGCCTGTGAATTTCTTAGCCAGGGACCTCCAGTGACTTTGAATTTGGTTTTACATCAGATCTCAGAGATGTTTCCTGGTAGCGAATTTGCTTCTGTAAGTACAATCGTGTTCTCATTATGTACTAACATTAACATTGTATTGTGTTTGTTGAGGGCGAGGGGCTGCTTTGGACTGTCTTAGACCTTCAATTGAAGGAATTGTTTTCGTTGGGATTTTGTCTTCCATTTATAGAGAAAAGTCTAAAGAGGTTTACGGTTCAGAGAGTGTTTCGATCGGTGAAAATATGATTTGCACGCTCATAAAAGAAGTGTCGGTATCATGAGTAAGATCTATACCTTGGGCGGTGGTATGGACCCCATAAGTACAATATGCATAATAATCGCCCAATACTGATAGTTTTTTCGTGAGCTTGCAAGAGTCATGTTACTAATATAGACATTCCAGAAACTCTGTAAATCTTTTTGAGCTCTTTTTGAGGTACGGGAGACAAAAATCTCTGTAAGGACAATACCTTCCCTTAGAAAATTTGAGACACCTCAAAACAGACAGTCACCATCAATAGTATTCCTATATTGCTCGGACTAATTTTTTAGAAGGATCTTATGATATTCATGTCCCAGGAGGATGACTTGCATAAATTCTCCAAATACATAAAAAAAATAAAAAAAATTAATTATACACACTCAAGTTCTAATAATATAACTATTTACTTATCGGGAAACAACTTCCGTTGAAATAAAGTTCTAGTGATACTAAGTCGAGGATTCGAACCTTCAAATCGTCATCCTCTTCCCCTATACCCCTGATAAAAAAAACTGCTTACGTAGGAAAAAAAAAAAGAAAACTAAGTAATTTGTTTGGTCCCCTTTGCATCGGATCCTTCTTATGATCTTTTATCTGTGTATGAAGGTTAGGGCTGGGTTAGAAATGGCATTGGTTGACGCAGTTGCTAATAGCATTGATGTGCCCCTCTGGAGATTATTTGGGGGAGTGTCCGATTCCTTGTCCACTGCTGCTACAGTTAAGTAATGTATATATAATCGGTCATTTTACTTTTATATGTAGTTGTGTTCGATACTAGTTTGATACTGAGTATAGGTATGGTTTTTTAAATATAAAAAAACCTCAAAAAGATCGAGTATACAGACAGATTTTGTATTTGACAATTACCTAGAGCCTAGTTTAACATAGTACGTGTTACACAAATTTGGATACTGAGTGTTGAATAATGTTTATTTAATACGGTTATGTTGGGTTTTCTCTAATCCTTTTATGATTGGAAGGTTTAATATGAAAATATGTGTTGGAATAGGAGTATGGAATACAAATAAAAGCAACATAGCCTATCACATTACAAAGACTGACTTAGATAGCAGTGTCATGGTTGAGATGGAGACTTATAATTTCCATGTATACAGATCCCAACTACTTCCTCGGCTAAAGCATTCGATCTGGCTGCTAAATATTGCAAACTAGGATTCAAGACATTGGAGATTAAACTGGGAAGGAATGTAAATGCAGATATTGAAGTTCTTCAAGCAGTAAGAGCTGCTCACCCTCATTGCTTATTTATCTTAGATGCAAATGAGGGTTGCACTTCAAAGGAAGCCATTGAAGTTCTTCACAAACTAAACGGTAAGCAATTTTCAATATCACAAGTCATCGTCCAAAACTGAAGTCGCACCAATATTTGAGGTGATTTGAACAAAATTATTATGCATGAAAATGGCTTGAGAAAAAAAATTAGACATTTAAACTATGAGCCGTGCTTAAGTTTGACCCAAGTTGTTTTTCAGTTTCAGTTAAATATAGATAAGTTTGAATGAAATTTGAAGCTCTTATTTTAAGTCAGGTTTGGGCTAGCATGCATGGTATTCATAGTAATACCGTATATAAACCTGCTCTACCGATCACAATTATGTTGGTCTTATTGCAGAAAAAGGGGTGATTCCTACAGTTTTTGAACAACCAGTTCATAGAGATGACTGGAGAGGCCTTTGTGATGTGAGTAACGTTGCTAGGCATAAGTATGGGGTATCAGTTGCGGCAGATGAAAGTTGCAGGGATTTGATGGACATCCAAAAACTTATGGAGGAAAATCTTGTGGATGTTATCAACATTAAATTATCCAAATTTGGGGTTCTTGGTATCCTTGAAATTGTAGAAATGGTTAAAAAATCTGGATTGGAACTTATGATTGATAGTGTTGCTCAAACTAGACTTGCTACTGGTGTTGCTGGTCATTTAGCAGCTGGCCTTGGTTGCTTCAGGTAAGTTTGCCTCTTCCTTCCTTTCTTCTGGGAACTGTAACTAGCATTTAATGTTATCCTGTGTGGCTCGAGCTTTTAAGTTTGATTTTCGAATACAAATATCTATATCCATATCCATATACTTGAAAATTGAAAAATAAAGAATAGAGAAATGAAAAAAAATTAAAACTTAAAAGAGAAATAATAATAAAAACGTGGTTCAATCTCCCAAATGCCAAAGTAAAAAAGGGTATTGCCATTTAGTTTCTTTTTCCTTATTTTAATATTTTAGTTTTTTGATATTCATGAAGAGAGGAACTCTTTCTTTCTTTTCTTATCAGCTGAGATTGTTGGCTTCTTCACTCTCTCAACGTTTCATTTTCATTATGTTTTTCAGTTCTTCATATTTTTTTGATTTTCTTAAGCCTTTCTTCTTCATAACTCTCTCTACTCTTTAAAGTTTAAACCTTTCTACTCTCTCTGCTGTGCTGGGGCTGAAGAAGCTGATGGGTGTGGAACGGGGGAGGGGTTGAGGGTCACGGGTAGGTTGACCACTTCAGGTTTTAGTTTTTAATTTTTCTGCTTTGGACTGATAGTTGAAAAGAATCAGGCTTTGGACGTAAAGAGCCCAAAATTTCCAAAAAAAGCGGTCCGACCGGTTTTTACCGGTTTTTTCTATTCCAGTTCTCATTCCGATTTTTTCCGGCTCAAAAAAATACGTCCAATATGTTGGTGAACACAAAAAAGTGAAAAATCGAAGCAATATAGATATTATTCATTGCTTATATCTAGCATTTTGAACTAAATCTGTAAAAATTTCAAACAAATTATTAAAGGTTTTAAGTTCTGATTCGATTTTTTTTTAATGCAGATATGTTAATATTAGTGCACCCAGTTTATTATCAGAAGATCCCGTTGTGGGAGGTTATGAAGGTACAGTTACTTTAATTCCAATCCATATTTGGATTGATTTGGAGCTTAATATATGTTACTTGAACATCGAATATAGACTTGTATCTGATACCGTTATGATTAAAATTTTTTAAAATTTTTGGATTTTTAAGATTCGTAATAATGTGTTTTATACAAGTGTTGAACATAAATACTTTTCAAAATAAAAAATCGAAACAGTATAACTCTGAAAGCCATATTAAGATATTCATTTTTTTCTTATGTTAGTTGCTGGTTCAAAGTACAAGTTTGTTAATAGCAGAGGGCAAGGCGGTTTTCTCAAATGGGATATTTTCTCATGGTGAGCTCTCCTTTTTATCTTAATCTCATTTTTCATGGTTAAATTATGATTTTATGATCTTTGTACTATAGTTATGTTGACAAAATATATAGTTTAAAAGGGTGGAGGCAGTTAATATGAGGTGTCGGGAGTCACTGGTTAATGGTCTAATAGTGTTTTAGAGAGTTGTCGGTTAAGAGTAGAAAGCTTGGAGGATTTTTAGAGATGGAGTGAATACATATAGAAAGGAGCTTGGCATGGGTCTCTCTCGACAAGTGTATCACTTCGTAGGGCTGGTAATAAGGTTATAGAATACTCTACTAATATGCTATATTTTGTAAAGTTTAATAAGATATGAGATATATAATATTTTGTAATGTCATGGGGTGATTTGGGTAAAAGTGAGAGAATTTGAGTAAAAGTATAAGTCTAAAAAAAGGATGTGGATAAAAAAATAATGCTCGTTTAGAAAACAGACTGGGCCTCGGGTAAATTTTTTTTGTTCGACCTAGCCCAGCTTGAATTTGTTAAAAAAAAAACTGCTATTGTTTTTCACTGTTTTACTTCTGTTTTTCCACTGTTTTACTATCATTTCATTATTATATTTTTACTATTTTATTATTGTTGTTTGAATATTATATAACTCTTGTTTTATTGTTAATTTTGTTACTATTTTAAAGTCATTTGCTTGTTAAGTTGTACTTATCTTAGTGTTATTTAAGTATTAATATTTTTTTAAAAATTTATTTTCAATTTGGTGGGAAACATTTATAATATTTTTAGTGTATTTGATGTATTATATTTTTTAAAATTTATTTTTATATAAAAAATAAAATAAATTTTTTTTAATGCGGGTGAGTTAGGCTAGATTTGGGTTTTAACTTTTTTTATTTCTGTTGAGTTTAGGCAAAATTTTAAGCCTATTTTTCAGATCAGGCCCGAATCTATAAAACAGACCTAAAATTTTATTACATCCCGACCTATGTAGAGTAAAAAAAATCACATGTTGTCTACCTTTGTACTACTTTTATATCCTATTACACACTTCACATTAAATACTAGAAGGTTTTAAGGTTAGATTTGAAATTCTGCATTTACAATTATTTGTTGATAATAATCCAAACTAAATTTGCAATATAGCATTCTTCATTTTCACTAATAGTCTAAATATTTTGACAGAAATTGACTGGATTTGGCTATCTGATCACATAAAGGATTCAGATTTTTGGATGATTGTTATCTTTTCGGAACAAACTCCATAATTCTGTATTTCTATAATACTATATAATCATCAAAGTCTATTCATGTATAAATTTCAAATAAATAAGGTGTTGTAATTAGATATTTAATTAACTTTTTCAGTTTCATTCTGTTCTTATCTCAATAATACATGTTTTTTTTATGTATATTTAAATATAATTGATTGTAGTTGACTTGACCATGAATATAACATTCTATAACTCAAACTGATAACTAAATCAGGTATGAGATGTTACAATTTAAATATCAAATTTAGATAAATATTATAGATTTCCCCTAGTGTAAATCTGTCTACATCTCAGGCTTCTCCTCGTTGTGGATAATATTTTTGTCAAATTTGGGTGTTATTGATTTGAATTACCATTTAATAATAATTTGTATTTAAATTAAAATAAAATAATAAATATTGAAAATAAAAAATTTAGTTTTTATTTCTTTCTTTTAATAATAAAATTAGAATATAGTATATCCATATGGGTGAAATTTTTTTATTATATCTACTAAAAAATCTATCACACTCCTATACATGTAGATATCATGTAATTAAAACACAAATAAATACATCATATTAATAATACTAAATGAATACGATTATTTATTATAGTGTTGTCATCAATAACATTATTAATATACACAATTTGTGGTGCATAATAAAGTTAAATTGTATAAATAAATTAAAATAAAGTATTGATTCAATGATAATTTAAAAATTTTTCCAATATAATTGGCATGGGTCTAAATCTCATAATATGTATTTTTTTTATTTTTAAATTAAAACGACTAAAGTACCTTTGAACAATATTATTTATTTTAAATGCAAAAGTATATTTTCGTAATTTCTCTAATAGAGTTGTGCCCACTTCCGCTTGCCCGGTTGATTCGTGACACCAACTTAGAGTAAAAAAATATACACAATAAAAATAAACTAAATAAAAATATTAAATTAAAGTAAAAAAAACTAAAAAAGTAAAAAAATTAAAAAAACTAAAGTACCTTCAAATAATATTACTTGTTTTAATAATAAAAGGGCATTTTCATAATTTTTCTAATCGAATTGGTGTCGAATTGACTCGTGATATTTATTCAATCAAGAGTTTAAATATAAAAAAAATAAAAACTTCATGATATTAGGTCACTTTTCTGGAGGAATTATTCAACAGTAATATGAATGAAGAAGTAGGGTCATGACACAACAATTTCCAACTGTTGAGAAAGTTGAGGGCAAGTTCGTAAGGAGCGAAAGCGTGTTAAAGTGTCTCCATCTCTTGTTTCTATTTTGAAATTTTGCATTTCCATTTAATCACAGCTACACCCACACCCATACCCACACGACACGACTTATGGAAGCTCAAAGTCTTTGCAAGTCAACTCAACTACTCTATATTCCAAGTCTTTCTTTGAGCTTGGTTTTAATTTTATTTCATTAGAGCTGAGGCAGGCAATCAACCCTTTCTTCCTCCATCTCTCTGCCCTCAAAATGATTTCTCCTTCTTTCTCATCACCTCAATAATTGTGGTAACTGGAAGGCTTACTTATCTTAGTTTGAGTCAACTATATATTACATTATTTGTTTTAAAATTAAAGTAATTTTTATAATTCTTAAATCTAATAGCATAACTATACTTACAATACATCTATACTTTTTGAATCAATGTCTTTATTATATCTAACAAGAATCAACAACATTTTCAATATTTAACAAACTAAAAGAAAAAATTAACATGAGTTTGGATTATCCGAAAAGAAGGGAAAAACATAAAAATCTAATATTTAGGGAAGATGAAATTGATTGAAATTAAGAAATCTTTTGTTGATTCACCTAACAGTAAAACCCACACACCAAAACCAATATGAGATGAGATGAAGAGTTGGAGGTAGTGTGTGTTTGTATCACAGGGTTTATACATAGAAATGAGGTGACTGACAATCTGGGATAGATTGAAGAAATGGAGTTTGGGATTGGGAAACTCTCTTCTTTTTAGTTAATTTGATGTATAGAATAAGCTACATTTATTTTAATAATATGAGTATCATGTATTATCTTTTTTAATTAAAAATTGGATAACAGCATCACTCTATTACTCTAATTCTTCGAGTAGCATATTTTTTTTATTATCTAATTAATATATTAATAAAACAATTTCACAATATTGATTTACCGCTTAAACAAAATATTTGTGCTCCAAATTAAAAGCTTGATTTCAAACATGAATTTAAATTGTTCGTAAAAGAGCTCAACAAAACTTCGGCTCTAACAATTGAGTTCAAATAGATTTTCAATAACTTACGAGATCTTGAGGGTTGTAATGTTATTTAAGATTAACAATATTTTTTATAATCTCTATTGTTATAGTTGACAATTTTTATGATCAAAATTTTAAACTTTGCAATTAATTATTTTAAATATTTATATTTATAAAAAAATCATTTCATTGAAATTTTTTTATAATATATATTTTTTTTGAAATTTTATCTATAATACATTTTGGAGAATAATAGCTCAATTTTTTCCCTAAATGTCAAAATTATAAATTTAGTCACTATGTATAGTTTAAATTACATTTTGGTCACTAAATTTTAAAAAAAATTATGATATAGTCACTAATATTATCAATATGTTACATTTTGATTACTGAGTTGTTAATTACCATTGATGTTATCATGGTAATTGATATGACATATTATATCATCATTTCAGACGAAAATTTTAAGTTAAATTACACAATTTAACTTTATACTTTTTTATTTGAAAAAATAAATTTAAGAATATTTAAATTCACTCTAAAAGAAAAAAGTATAGGGACTAACTATTCAATTTGATGTAATCTAAAATGACGATATAATGTGACATATTAGCTTGTTCTTACAATGTTAATGATAGTTAGTGACTCAATGACTAAAATGTAACGAATCAAGAACATTGAGGACACTTTTTTTTCCTCAATTCTAACTAGTGTATTGATGGATTAAAACTTGATAAACAATTTCATTTCTTATAAATAACCAAGGTTTCATAATTGGATTATTGATTAAACTAATTCAACCAGTTTGTGTAATTAAATTAAATAAGTTGTTAAAATATTAAAAAATAGAGAAAATTGGTTTAACCATCAATCTGATTGTCTGGTTTAATCGGTCCAATCCTTTATTTTGAACTGATATCCCAATTGATTTCCAGTCTAATTGGTTTGAGTGGATGATTGAATCCAATTCTAAAAACAACAAAAATATTCAAGGTAAATTTTATATTAATATTTATGTATAACTTTTTTTAATAAAATTTTAAAATATAATATTAATAATAACAAATTTCAATAATTTAAATATTTATAAGTTCTATTTAAATATTTAAAAATTTAGTCAATTTTAGGACAAATCCAGATGAAGAAGGTAGGAATAACATTAATTTTGTGTTATTCTATGTACTGATAGACATAGTCAAATTTGTTAGTCTGATTTATTGAATAATGTCAGTCCCCTCATTTCATCATTGGTTTGCATAATCTGAACAGATCTGAACTCATCTGACTAAGAAAATATTCATGTTTCACATGATATTTTCTTTTTCTTTTCCGAGAAAATACCAAACTCCAGGAAATTTCCTACAATGAACAGGAAATTCTGGGAGACTCTTGCTGCCAAACTCCAACACATGCGATCAGCATGTCTTCATCAACATATCGTGGTTGTAAAAAATAGAAGTGCTGTTATGATTAGTTGCAGTGAATATCGATAGTGGAGAGAGTCGAATCCATAAAATAATCACCGTAACATCCTGTTAACACAAAACAAGGATTTTCTTGTTGTGTGTGTAGGTTGATAACTTGGTATATAGAAGTCAAGTTCCATTTCATTGCTTTGATCTTCATTTAGTCTATCAGGTCAATTAATCCAACATAAAGAAAATTCTTAATAGAAGTGGGGACTTGGCACCCAATTTCCAAATTATTTTGGTTTAAGTCTCTACGGATTCTTAATTTGAGTTCTGCGATTTGGAATTAGGGTGCTTTTAGTGAAGGTCTTTGGTTCTCAATTTATGTTATATCCAAAGCATTTCCTGCCAGTTTCCTTCAAATTCTGCCATCGAAGCTTTGGTCTTCTTCCCCATAATAGATGCCACCATAGACTTCTGCAGCACTCTAGAACCAATTTTCCAACTCCTGACGTAATTTCCAGATTAGAAAAGGATTAAACGTGTATACTAATATTTTAGAATTCAACATTGACCATTCAATATTTCATAAATATATTCAACACTTCATCCTTGTGACATCAACAAGATGTCTTCGCATTCTCTTCCGATATCTTCCCTTCTGGCCCTTTTCTTTCTATTTGTCTTAACCAGAGTTCCAACGATTTTATCCGTCGACGATCCACGGTACTCGACCTGCAGGGAAACGCTAACATGCGGAAGCGTATCAAATATCAGTTACCCTTTCTGGGGATTGAACCGTCTGAGTTACTGTGGCCAACCAGGATTTGAGCTGAGATGCGAGAATGATGTGGCAGAAATCATGATGAATGAAAACACCTTACGAGTTCTTGACATAGACCCTGAACGGCAGATTCTTAAGGTAGCTAGGGAGGATTACTGGAATGGTTATTGTCCCACGAAATTTATCAACACCTCAATCAACTACGACCACTTCAATTACGGCTCAAACCTTAGGAACCTCACCCTATTCTACGGATGCAACCTGCCGACAACCCCGACATTTACTGTTTTTACTAACTGCAGCATAAATAATACACTTACGGATATGTCATATGCTACTAGAAACATGTTGGTTGATACTCGCTATAGCACATGCCGTGGAATTGTCGTAGTTCCGGTTTATGAAGCTGCAGCGAAGGATCTGGAGGTGAACCCTATGACTATACAGGCTGCTTTAAGAGGAGGTTTCGAATTGCAATGGAAAGCGGATAATGATGAGTGCAGAAGATGCAGAGATTCAGATGGGGTTTGCGGATATAATCAAATTTCAAATAGTTTCACTTGCTTTTGCAGCGATAAACCTAGTGAAACCACATGTTTACCACCAACTGAAGGTACGTTCTAGCTCTTCTTCCGTATAACTTTGCTCAGCTGTTTGTTGTTGCAGAACTTACTGTTTCATTGAATATCTCGAGTCTTAACTCTTAAATAACCTTCATGGTTTGACTCATTCTGATGTTCAATCTTCATTAGCAATAGCAGCAAATTGACCTTTGCTACTTCAGATCGAATCCTAATCTCCCTAAGCAGCCAATGACTTCATTAACTCTAACCATTTTGATTGGTCAATACCAGTTCACCTTCAAATTGCATGGTCGCTTGTTCTCTTTCCCATCACAACCGCATCAGCTAGCAGATAAAACTTAGGGTCTTACCAGTTGCTTATAGATTCGACCTAGAAATACTTTCAGCCAAAGTAGTACTGTTATTGATTTATTCAATCATTAAAATCAGATGATATTTTCCAGTTACAGCTTTCTTCAAGTTTTCAACAAACTCGAACTGAGTTTATACCTTTATGAGTTTCGAGTCCTAAGAGCAGTATTATAATGAACTGGGTTATTCACACTAAATAATATATTATTGCCATGGTAGGCTACCTAAATTTCCATTGACTGGCGCTTAATGGTGGCATATAACAGAAGTTTTCTTTAGAAAATTTTCAACTTTGAATTAGTCAAATACCAACTATTTGATCATGAAGATCAACACCAATTCACTTTCAGACGCTCATTTTATATCCAACTACTCTCAGTTTCTTTCCCTAATGCTCTCCATCCTCTCCGACAATGCCATCCAAGTTTTGGTTCATCATAATCATCATAAGCTTGGTCCTGATTCTTTCTCCAAAACCAGTGTTTTCGAATAATTATTTGAGCTGCAGTGTTCGATCCAGTTGCGGAAATATTTCGGATATCGGTTACCCTTTCTGGGGATTGAATCGGCCGGAAAGTTGTGGATACCCTGGATTCAAGCTCAGCTGCAGTGAAAGTGAGCTAGAAATCACAATCAACTCTGCAACATACCGAGTTCTTGCAATAAACAAGGCATCACAAACCCTTCATGTCTCTAGAACCGATTACAGTGAGAATCTTTGTCCCACTCATCTCATCAACTCCACTTTTGAAAGTGAAACCAGTCCTTTTCGACAAAACGGGGATAGTCAGGATATAAGGCTGTATTATGGTTGTCAGCCTCTCACAGCTCCACAAAATCTCACATCAATTCCCGGGATTTCCAATCGATTCGAGTGCACAATAAACAATACAAATATCGTAGGTTATTATGTGACAAGGGAATTCGCGGGAACTGTCATCGGCAATTTCCTGAGATCTTGCAGTAACAGTGTGATTATTCCAGTCCCGAATTCTCAAGTTCCGTCACTGGAGGAAGGCCGGGATGCAGATGATTTGGAAGAAGCGGCTAAAATTGGGTTTCAGCTGTGGTGGTCTGCAGATGATGCCCTTTGTAATAGTTGTGTAAACAAAGGTGGGCAGTGCGGGCGTAACCTCGTCTCAAGTGAACTTAAATGTTACTGCTCAGATGGCGAAGTTTGTTCCCCAGGTACAATCTTTGTTCTTTGCTGTACCTGCTCAAATATCTCTTGTAGTGGGATTTAAGTCGTACGATTTCGGTTCCAAGAACCCAGTGTTTTGGGGAAACCCGAAGCCGTAAACTGATGGAACAAGATGTCGTCGATCTTTGTTCCGACCAACAGTAGTTCAGGGTTAGGTGGATGTAGTTTGGTCTTGACCCTCTAATAATAATAATATTATTATTATTAAATAGTCCGGGGGGGCTGTCACGGTAGGCAACAAGGACAGTGGACCATTCCAGAATAGGATTATTGAAACTCATTTATTTGCTTTTCCCAAACGCAAATCCCATTACAGTTTTTCTTCTATATTTTGACTAACTTCAGTCTCTGTTAAATTTCTTCCATTTGATGGTCGATTTTGGAGCGCTGTAAATTTAGCTGCTTTTGTTTCATTCTATTATAGCAGCATGAAAAATTGGGTATTTTATGCCATTAAAGTTAACCCATTTGCTAAGCCTAAGCTAAAAAATTCAACCTTCCCCGTTTGCTTTTCCACGCGGCTCAGTGACAAACTTCAGCTACCCATTCATCGGTGGCCCATCTCCACCCAACTGTGGCCCACTCACCTTTCAGCATGACCTAGTCCAAAAATACCACCTTAATACTGCCACTCCGACTCTTGAAACAAACCAATCCGTGTTGGACACTGTATCCACATACACAATTCGACAAAGTAGGTGATCTTTAAAAATCCTTTAGAGGAAAAATGAGTGTCAACTCATCGAAAAACAAAAGGGAGAGGAGGCACAATTTGGTGGAAAAGGAGAAAGGCTAAAGATAAGGGAAACGAAAAGAGAGGAGGCACAATCTATGGGGATAAGGAAAGGAGCTGCTAGGGGAAGGGTGATTATGGTTTTTTCTTTTCTGCTTCAACTTAAAAAGAGAAGAGAGAGAAACACTTTGAAATTTCACATTCTTTTCTTTTAGCATAGCTCTTTCATTGATAGCATTTCTTTTAAGAAATTGATAGCAAAATCTTTGTAACATAGTTAATCTAGAATTTAATTGCATTTCAAATAGAAAGAATCATATATTTTATATAAAGTGGAATTCAAATTTAAAATTTAAAATATAATTATTTTTGTGTATTAATAAATTTATGGAGTTTGAATTTATGTCATGTAAAATGCATTGAATTTTGATTACGGTGATAATAGTTTAGATCAAATTAAAATAAAATATAGTTCATATATATAGTTTTTTTTTATAGATTTTTATTTCATCAATTTATGGTAGTTTTTATTAGTATTTGAAATGATATTTTATAATAATTTTGAGCTATTTAACATAATGATAAAGAATATTATGCTTTAAACCAATCTCATTCCTTACTCCTTTTTTTTCGCATGCACCTATAATTATTGATTCATATTTTAACATTTCGTGATATTTTTACTATTACAGATAAAAAGGATGGAAAGGTTCTCAAACTTGGACTAGGTATTATTTGGTACCCATTAGTAACATATTACATCGTTTCTATAAACTTTTAGCATTGCAGTAACCGGGTTTAAGCAATCTCTTCCTTTACCTCCAGCCCTCGGAGCAGCCGGTGTCATTATACTTATAGGAATCGGAACTTTATGTGTCCGGCAACATCGGCGAAAGAAAATTGTAGCCCAGCTTATTAGCAGAGACCTTCCAACATCTCCATCAAGCAAAGGGCCAACAACTTCCACAACTAATTACTCTCAAAGCAATTCATCCTATTCCACTTCAAAATATGACATTGAAAGGGGAAGCACTTACTTTGGAGCCCATGTTTTTAATTATGAAGAACTTGAGGAAGCCACTGACAATTTCAATCCTTCTAAACAACTTGGAGAAGGAGGATTCGGCACTGTTTATTATGGTAAGACAAACTTATTTTGCAACTTTTTACTTTAGTCCCCTGTTATTAACCTTAAACCACCATGTTTTTCTTTGATTTGCACGATCAGGTGTACTCAGGGATGGGCGAGTGGTAGCGGTGAAGCGCTTATACGAGAACAATTTCAAGCGTGTCGATCAGTACATGAACGAGATCGAAATCCTCACTCCCATCCTTCATCCAAACCTCGTGAAGCTCTATGGATGTACCTCGAGACGTAGTCGAGAGCTTCTCCTTGTTTATGAGTACATTCCTAATGGAACCGTGGCTGATCATTTGCATGGAAAGCGATCCAACTCTGGTTTGCTTACCTGGCATGTTCGGTTGAGAATCGCCTTCGAGACAGCGACCGCATTGGCTTTCCTCCATGGAAAGGAAGTCATACACCGCGATGTTAAATCCAACAACATTCTCCTGGACAAGAATTTCCATGTAAAAGTGGCTGATTTTGGACTCTCACGACTTTTTCCTAATGATGTCACGCATGTCTCGACTGCTCCGCAAGGCACCCCGGGTTATGTCGACCCGGAGTATCACCAATGCTACCACCTCACTGAGAAAAGTGATGTTTACAGCTTCGGGGTCGTGTTGGTCGAGCTAATTTCGGCGAAGAAAGCAGTGGACATCAGCAGGCACCGACACGACATAAATTTGGCTAACATGGCAATCAGCAGAATCCAGAATCAAGCATTGCATGAACTGGTGGATCCATCTCTCGGGTTCGAGAATGATTGTGTGGTGAAAAACACTGTAACGGCGGTTGCAGGATTGGCGTTTCGGTGTTTGCAACAGGAGAGGGATATGAGACCTTCAATGGAAGAAGTGTTGGAGGCATTGAAAGAGATTAAGGATGTAAGATCGGGATCTGATGTGGTGGATATTAGACCGGGAACTGAAGTGGTGGATATTAAATCGGAGGATGTTGGACTACTGAAGAGCATTCCTCCTCCATTTTCTCCGGATTATGCCACAGATAAATGGGTTAGCTTCTCTACTATTACTACCGCCTAGTTTCTTCTGGTTTTGGTTATATGTTGCTTGGATAAACTAACATTTAGTTGATGAATAATTTTGTTTTAGTTCTAGAAATTAACAATTTTTTTCACATTAATTTAACAATTTTTTTAAATTTTGGCCTACGTGATGATGTGGCACTTTAATGTTGTCTAACATCGTCATATAAAAAATTTAAGTGATGACATGATATAATTTCATAATGTTACATCATCACAAGGACCAAACTTGAAAATATTGCTAAGTTCAATGATTAATATAAAAAAAAATTAAAAACAAAATTGGAAAAGAAAGTTACCAAATTAAAATCTAAATGTTGATTTATTCCTAAAATATCTATACTCAACATTTATGTCTGACCCATATACGAATACATAATCATATAATTACTCGATGTATTTGTACTCTTAAAAAAGTAAAGTCAAGTTTGAGTATTTAAATACCTAGCTCGAGTATTTATTGTGTCTAAATTCATCTCAATTCAATTGTTAATGATATGTATGCTTATTTTGTATTTTTTTTGGATGTCTATATGTCCAACCATATTCAAACAAGGTATACGTCCAACCTAATTTGCAGGTACAGATAAAAATTTTTATTTTTTATTATTATTCGAGTTTTCTGAATAACTTGCTTAACTCGAATAACTCAAACTATTTAATTCAAAATTTTGAATTTTTTATCAAAATTTTTGAATCAAATCAGATTTTACTCACCCTTAGCCATAATTCATCAATCAATATTTACATTGTGCAAACATGATAGTAGAGTGAATGTGCAAGATAATGCTATCACCAAGAATGAGTCTGTAAAGGTTATCTTGACCAAGTCCTCTAATGGTAGTTCCTAACGGATTTCGTTGTTCACTTGCCTTGATAATGGTTGTGTATGTGAAAAAGACTCAATTTGCAACCATTCCAACTATTTATGTTTGAACTATTGTTGGAATAAATAACTTGGGTTACAACTATTCAAATCAATTTCATTCTATATCAATAAAAGTAGAGATAGAATTAGAGAGTCTGCATAACAAATTCAAAATGTGAGTCAAAGAGATTTGGAAAGAAAGAACCAACACATGATATTTGTAATAGCAAATGAATTTAGTAATTTAGATTTGGTAGCAAACTTGATTTTTCATGATTATGGCGGTTGTTTTGAGATATGTGGATCATGCTTTTCTATGTTTGGTTGATGATTGATGAACAAGCATGAAATTTGTTGACTTAAGTTGATAGGGGGATCTTTAGTATGATGCACCTTATTAGGGGAGTTATGATTTAGTTTCCTTTATATACACCTTATTCGTATATATTGTAAGTGCTAATCATTTGCTGCTAGGTTTGTCAAAATGTCAATAGGGAGATTGTTGGAGTTTTTTACTATGCTTAATCGTTCCAATCAACGTTCAAACATATATTAGAACGGTAGCTATTTTTTGTCAAAACGCAAATGTGGCAGTTTGACACATTTGGGCCTAAATATTGCACCGACATTTATGGTAATCTTAAATATGCATCCAAAGACCTAAAGGCAAAGAATTCACCAAATTACATCTTGTGTGGCTTGGGAAAAAATGGATATGTTCTTAAACAATGTGAACCTTATTCTTATCCAATAAAATAAATGTATTTGATGTGTTTTAAATTTGCTCCCAATTTTTTTTTTTGAATTGTGAAAATTATGTCAAGTGAATTAATTTAGTTTAGGGGTTAAGTGTTAATTATGTGTGTTTGAGATTTTGTGTTCAAATCTCTCCTTTTAAATTTTTATTATTTTTGCTCCAACCCCTAACTTTATGGGGAGAGATTGTATATAATATGAGGTATTTGGGGAGAGTGATTTTTTACTATTAAGGTGATAGGAGCTAATAATTGTACTGTTGTATAAAATCATTTTCCGAGTGAAGCGTCATGGGGTGGAATTGGAGAATTTGAACTGTGTTAACAAATATCATGTGTTATTATCTCTCGTTACTTATCTTTTTAATTCACTTACGTTTGGGACTTGTTATATAAACTCTCTAATTTTATCCCAACTTCTGTTCCACTAGAAGATATAACCAAATTGTTTTAAACAAGTTAAGAATAGTTGCAAACTAAGACTTTTTCGGCATGCACTAGAAACTAAGTAAACTTTGCTTTCAATGGTGGTGCCAATGAGCTTGGCCCCATGACAAACACAATGAAAGTGGTTAAAAACAAAGTTCAAACGAAGGAACCAAGGCAAAGTGAGTCTCGAAAGAGAGACTTTTAATTCATTTTATTTATAATTCAATAGATTCCATGTATTTTTTCAACATATTATGTTCTACATAATTTGTCATAACAGTTCAATTGAAGGAATAATTCGTGTTTTTTATGTAATATTTATGTTATGTATTACAATCTCATATTTATATTTATCATAGTGATTTAATTAAGAAAATATATGTTTGTATTGTATTCATATTATATTTATGTGTCTAAATCATTATTTATTTATTTTATAAATTACTTATTAATTTATTTCATGTAGATTTTGATACAAGCTTATATTTATGATATATTCACGTAATGATTTGTGTCATTTTATATTATTTTAGTGTCATATCTTATTTTATTGAATGTATTGTATTTTTTATTATAATAATTTAATTTAACCCTAAATTCATTAGAAACATGATCTAGTATGCGTCAAGTTATGATATGAGTAAAAAATATTTGTATTTATAAAAATAATTATATAAAATGTAAATGAGACTTCAATTTAAATAAAAAATTGTGGTTTTGAAATTCTTAATATCTTAATTTTAAATCTCGTTATTTATATAATTATTTTGGGTTTAAAGTGTTTATAAAAAATATATAAAACAAAAATAAAAAATACTCTCATAATAATAGTTGTAACCTTTAAAATATTTTTTTTTAGTCATTTTTTTAATATTTCAATAATCAAATTGGTGATCAAATTGATTAAACCACTTATTTTAGATTCACTTAGTCTAATTATCAATCCAACAATAATTAAATAAATGGTTAAAATAAAAAAATTTATAATATTAGTTCAATTGTGAATTTTTTGTCTTTATTTTTAATTTTTTATCAGTTTCGAACAATTTTTAGTTCCATATATTTGTCTAAACTAATATATCGATCTATGCTTAATCTAATCAATTTAACCAGTTAATTCAATTCAAATAATATTACATTTTTGACTTGAATTGATTCATGGGATTAATTGAAAGAAGTATTTTAAGTTAATAATATCAATGATGCAAATAATTTGCATAGTAAGTAATTAGAAAAAACAAAGAATAGAATATATCATTAATTGGGGGCAGTTAACGGCTTTAGAAAATAACGTTTTTATTTGTATTTTTGTAGTTAGCCTCCATTGGGTGGTTGAAGTAAAATCCACGCTCTTATTCCCTCCAAACCTTGGACTTTTCATCACTCTAGTCTCCCTCCTTAATTTCCTTTTTTCTTTTTTTTTTCAGAAAATATATAATTTAAAATTACTGAATCAATGATTCGATTTACATGAATTGACTCAATTTAATAAGATCACATCAATTACTTACATACTAATTTAAAATACTCTCATACTTTTCAACATTCAATCACACTTTTAAAGTATATATAATTATATTACAAAAATCAAACTATGTAGGTGGTTTATTTAATTTAAAAAATATTTTCAGTATTTTTAGTTTTTAAAATTTAATTACCATTAAAAAATCATGTATTTTTTTTAAAAAAATATTATGTAACAAATGATAGTTTTTTTAAATCTTATATTAACAAAAAGTTAAAATTTAATACTTTCGGATAACAATGTTTTCCAAAGATTTCCTTTGGATCCTCCTTTGAGGAGGTTCTCTCGAGCTTTAGAGGCTTGTTTTTTCAAAACTTTTGTGTTCCACTTTCTCGAGTTTTCTATTACATGTTTTGATTGTGTTATTTTTTAACAACTGTAAACATGTTGTTTTTAAGTTCGTTATGCAATGTCCATCATCACTAGAGCAAGAAGTTGAAAGGGGGGTTTACGGTTCGAGGTGATTTAACTTCTCACAAAATTACTTTAGGGGCTAATTTTTTTTTATTTTAGAGAAAAATCTTTTCCCTAAAAAGTAATTTATTTAAAAATATTTTTATATTAAAAGTATTTTTTATCTTAAAAATATTTGTTAAAAACAATAGTAAAGGTGATCTCGCTCTCCTTGACAATGGAGACCTAATACAAGTGCTGTTTGCTTTTTCTGGTATAGTCCCATTTTACATCAAATCCTGCATACCGTGACTTCCATTGTAATTTTCACTTATCAATATTTCTAGATTTTTTATTTTTATTTTTACAGATATTACAATAAATGATATTTTACCTTGAAAAAATTAATTATTGCATTCCACGTGTACTACCAATATAAATTTACAAAAAAGGCCAAACAGATTGAGATAGATAAGGACCATCCCACGATCCAAACAAAAAGCTTCTCCCTTTACCCTTTTTATTCTTCCAATTTCTTTTAATAAATAAATAATTATTTTATTTTATTTTAAACCAATATATGCTCACTGTTGCCTTTCTCTTTGAGATCTCATTCTCTGTCCCTCCTCTCTCTAAATTTTCTGGTTACTTGAGAGAGAAAACACGCTTCCAAGAAATGGCCACTCTGCACAAATTCAAGCTTCTGGCAACTCAGTGTGCCGTCGCCGGAAGCCCAGGTCGCAGTCCCACCACAAGCCCCGCCGTTCACCTCCGCCGTCGCAAAACACTCCGCATGCTTCTTAACCGCTCTTCTGCCACCGACCGTCGACGTTTTCATCGCCGCCAGACTGATAGCTTGGATCCTCCTCCTTCACCTCCGCCACAGCCAAACACCTCCAACGCCGACAGCAAGAAGAACTCCAACGGTAAAAAAAGCCGGCGAAAATTGAAGGAACTCTTCGTGGCATCGCCGCCGTTTGAAGAAAGAGAGAGTGATGATAAAATCTGCGAAGAAGTAACGGAAGATTTATTACCGGTTACCAGTAGTTCCAGTGAAAGGTTTTCAGATCGGAGATCTGGTACTTTGACGCCAGTGACGACGTCGTTTCGGTACAGGTTATTAAGGAGAGCTTGGCGACCGATGCTGCTTACTATTCCAGAGTAAATTAGTTGTCATATATTTCAATTTTGATAATTATGAATTAAAAATATGTAAAAAAAATTGTAGCTATTTTGTTAAGTGAATTTTTGCCTTCTTTTTTTTTTAACTTTAATTTTGATTTAAATTTTTTCCTTTTGTTTTTGAATTAATATTGAATTACAATAATTTTTTTCTGGGCTAAGCTTTGGGCACTTCCTCCATCGCTAATGTTTCCTTTGGAAATTTTGTACGGACTGTCTTCCTAGGATTTCAGAAATCAAGAAAAGAATTGGTGGAGTTGATGACTTGTGTGTGCTCTGCAGATGTGTATTGAGGATTATAATCATCTTTTTTTTTTATGGGGTATCTGGGTTGGTTATCAGGAATAAAGTGAGATTTAATGGGGGAATAAAATAAATTGAACCTAGTTGCTGGTGAAGGAAGTTATTCAAGCGGCGGGAAAAGTTTTCCTGGAAAAAAGATAACAGAGAAAAGAGTAATGAAGAAGCATAATGAGAAAACCAAGCACTAGCAGCAGCAATATTGGAAGTAGTGATTGAAACAGGAAGACCTTTTCAAATCCATCTGGCGTGGCGTAAATCAGGTTCCAATGCTGCTGGTTTTGCTTTCATTGTTGAGGACTGCAAACGATTATTACTCTTTTCAGGTACAGTAGAAGAATTTCAATTTGTTTCATGAATTAGTGTCAGCTATCTGGGCGAAAGGCATGTATCCGTGCTTAATTAAAAGTAAAGACAAAAGCATTGGGAGAATACTTGAAGATATTGCTTTGAAAATTCATTGGACAGCAGGCGCTTAAAGGACATGAGCAATATGTGTGTGTCGAATATAGTTGATTGTAGGGTACAAAAGAAGGGTATTTATTTAGCCACTCAATGAATAACTTCGTTTTATTTCGGTAGTTATAGTTTTCTTAAGTGTTTTAGAGTCAGATAGTACGATAAATTGCATGCCGTTTTAGTCTATTGTTAACAATGTACTTGAGCACTTCATCCAACAAAAATTCCTATGCCTTAACATCTTTAATGGTTTTTCTAAAATATTATTTGTTATGTATTATAAAATAAATATGAATAATTTATTTGTTTCACACACAAAAATAAAGATGAATTAAATAATTTTTATTTAAATGTTTAAAATTTTAAACATGAATATGGTGTTACATTAATTTCATTTAAAAGCTTTATATTGATTAAATTATCTTAGCATTGTGAATGAAATTATAATTATACACTTAAAAAAATGTAATAATTTTTGGCTAAAAATATAATTAGTTAATTTAAGCAATAGAATTTCGATTCATATTATAAAATTGTGTAATTTATTAAAATAATAGGAAATAGTTTATGATATATTGACGTTGGAGGTTTTTTAACTTCATACGTAAAGTTAAAAGACACTTGTCAACTTCTTTATTTCGTTTGTGGAGTTAAAATTTTTTACCAGTGGTGTATGTACTAAATTGTAAATGAATTGAATATTGATGTCCTATTAGTTGTTTGGGTTGTGTCAAATAGAGTTGGCATGTCATACGATTGGTTTGTGTATGAGATTATGCACTTATGTGCCAGGATGCACTTCGTGTGCCAGATATGCACTCAATGCGCTAGGACGCACTTTATCTACCAGGATACGCTTTGTGCACCAGGATGCATTTTGTGCGTTAGTATGCATGTTATGTGCTAGTTACCCTGCTTCGGTTTATCCAATGATGCACTTCAATGCTAGTTGTTGGATCTGGTGCCTTAAGTGTAGTATTTTCATCTATGTACACTTATAATTTTTTCAAACAGATTAGTTAATAAAATTATTCATGAATTACATTAATAATCGTTGTATATTGTTCTCATGTGGTTTTTGCATGTAAAGCAAAATAGAAGTAAATATTAGCTCATTGGTTGTCTAATGTTTAACTAATACTAAGTGGTATTACGTGTTTGGATCGTAATACGAAAATACAACTTATATTAGTAGACAAACCTAAACATGTCATTTGTCTAATAAAAAATTAGCAAACCGATTGAAAGACTAATATGTTATCTATCAAGTCCAATTGGAGAGATGCTTTGTCTTGGGCATTGAAGCGGATGACTACTAGAAGATAGAGACATAAATGTGACTAATTGGACTAACAGTACATCAGACTAGACCCAAGAAGAATAGATCCTGATTCTGTTTATGGATTTATTCACTTGTGATGTTCAAAGTGTGACATACCTTAATCCTGAATGGATGACAGACTATGCATGCATGACTCATATACTTTGATGTAAGTAAAACCTAAGTTCAAATAGATATGGAATCGAAAGCTGGTGCGTTAGGTATACGACTTTTATAGTATGTAGCGTCATTCACAACAGTGAAATTCATAGCCTAAGATACGAGTAAATGATATCCTTTTATTGACATTACATGATAGATGGAAAGTAAACAGGGTCATGGGTCGTTCGTTTTTGTGATGAATGACTTGATTACTATTTGATAGTAATTGACTTATTCATGAAGGAAGATGTAATGGTTACCATGAGACAAAATAGGATCATATTGGGAGAGTGGATTTATCTCAAAGAGATTAAGGATATCCTATAAGGGTAACGCACTTATAACAAAGTTATTAGACGGGCACTGATCGAGTTGCATTCGTAATGATATGTCATTAGGGAGAGCTCAGTCACAATACTATAATGGAATAACTTTGTGACTAAATGAGTTTATAATTAATAGGCAAAAAGCTAGAACTTAATTACAAATAATTTGACCCCTAATCGCATATGTCTAACTGGTCCTTCTACTAGCTCGTTGAAACCAGAAATGAATTGCATGTTGAATCAAATGAACAGAAATAGATAAAAAAAAGAAGAAGAAGAAACATTTAGAAATGAATAAGATTTTCTCTAATTGAAAATGACTTGAAAATTAATTTATGGTTTTTTGAATTATTGATTAATTATTTATTTATTTGAATTTCGAAAATAGAAATAATTAATTGGTCATAGTGAATCTGTTGGATGTAGAAATATTAAATATATTTTCTTATAGATTCTTTTACGGTAAATTCGTCATGATTTTAATTGTAACGCCCCAAAATTTAAATGTCTAACGTTGAATTTCATCATAATTATGTCTTTATATTTGTGACTATGTACTTTGCATATGTGTTTGAGGTCAGGGGTTTGAGTAGAGCTTTTAAGTAGTTTTGCTATTTTATTTTAGACTAACCTCTAATGCTGAAGCACTGACTTAAGTTTAATTCTATGCGAATTTGTGTTAAGAATAAGCCTGCTAGTTCAATGGTTAAGCTTCTGTTTACTTTTTGGTCTTGTGTTCAAATCTCTGCGCAGACAATAGAGAAACATTCATTTTGTGTGCTATTTGTTAAAAGTTTTAAACGTTTTTAGTTAGTTTATTTTTATTATTATTTTTATTTGACGTTCTTCCTTCCCTCAACCCTTTTTTCTTTTTCTTTCTTTTTGTTTTCGTTTTCTACTTCCTTTCTCTTTTCTTTCTTTTGTTCGACTACTTTAGTAACTGTGCTAGCGGGTTAAATCGGGGATACTATGTCGTTCATTGTTTAGATTGAAGAGTTCTGCGTAAGTTTCTTATTGTTGTAATTTCGTTTTGTTTGTTTTCAATGTTACTCTGTAAGTTGAAAATTACTATTAGTGTGCCTCGAGTTCTCATTAATTGCTCATTTTGTTTCCATTTAGGTGGAGATCCTGAGAGGAGTATTCCTTCAAAAATTTAAGTTTTGTATAGGGGCTGAGTGATCGATGGTAAATGAATGTTTTGTGTTCGTAATTTTGTGTTGAAGTTTCGACATAGTTTAATTTTGACTGTGAATTAGCATTTTAGTTCAATTAAGTTGTTAATAGAGTTATTGAATAGTCGTTTTAGGCTTCAGAAGTTTGTTGCGTTGTCCCTACTTCGAATCGCTAACAGGCACGTACCAAAAGCCCGCCTTCTGTGAATTTCAAATGCCGAAAAATATGGCTGTCGACACCACTCGACTGTGTGGCAAACCTTGTAACCCACTATTCATGAATTAGAGACATACGGGCTAGAGACATGGGCGTGTGCCCAGACCGTGTAACTCATTGTTAATGACTTAGAGACACACAGGCCAAGGACACGGGCGGGTGTCTAGGCCATGTGACTCACTAATTGCGTAACAGGACCACACATGTAGATGGCATGGGCGTGTGCCAAGTCGTGTGAAGCCATACAGGCCAACTTTTTGGGGGTGTGTGAAACCACACGGGCGTATGGGTCGGAAATGAAATTTTTTCTTAGAACTGTAAATGTCATTTGACTCGAACATAGGCCTTTTATAATGCTTGTATGATCTAAATTAAACTGTATAAGTTGCTATCTAATTATCTGATACTAGATAGTTGATTATCTAAACATATATTGAATGTTATGACTATAATGATATTGAGCTCTAAATATGAATTGTATCTGAATAACTGTGTACATTCTTGACATCTGACATTTATAATTTGCATCCGCATTGTATGGAAAATGTGTTAAGGGGAAGTGATCTGTTTTGGTTTAGTAGTTAAGCCACATGCTATATCTGAATTTGGCCTTTTATCGCAACTTGATCTGGAAGTTAGTTTGTAATCATATCGAACATGTCGTACAATTTGTAATCATATCGAACGTGTCGTACTAACACTATTGGTGTATAGGGCTGGATGGGTATTAAATTCCCTTAATGGAATGTTGGGTTGGTCAAAGATGGTGTATAGCGGATGAGGTCGGAAAACTATATCTGTATCTAATCTGTTCTAATTCTGATCCTGAATTGTTCTATTTTTCGTTTGGTTTGTTAATACTATATTGAATATCTTCTTATTCGGATTTTGAACACGAGTTTGGGAAATTACCGTTATATTGATTATTTTATTTGACTTTACATTTGTTATGTACATGGAGTTATCAACTCATTTTGTTTGTTGATTTAATTTTAGGTAACTCACAGTCTTGATCAAGTCGGCGTAATGGAAGCTCGGTCATTTTGTTTTATCACCTTTTATATAATTAGTAATTTCAGTATTTTCTTCATATTATGATTTTCTAAAATTTTTGGATTAACGACTACATTTTCATGATTATTTATAATATGTTAGACGACTTTAAATTGCATTTGTAAAAGTTGGTTTTCTTAAAAATGTTTAATGTAACTCTTCAGACTTGGTCTTAAAGGCTAGGTCGAGTTTGGAGTGTTACATTAATGGAATTAGAATTAGGTTCAAAATATTATTTAATTGAGAAATTAATTAATTCATTAAAATTAATTTAAGATGTTTATTTTAGGAAATAGAAAAAACAAGTATCAGGTTAGATTGAATTATAAAGTATTAGGTTAAAAGTCCAGGAAGTATTTATAATTAGACTCGATACGAGAGAGACCCAAAAGCCCCTTATGCTAATTCTAGGGACGGAAAACCCTAGTATAATTAAATAGGGTTGCCGCCCCCTAATCTTAGTTAGACTAGGATTTATTTTTTCTATTGAAATAGACTTCTACTAATTCAATGAGGGTTTGACCTCTTTTCCCTATAAATAGATGGCACCAATAGGGTTAATATAAAACTTTGAGATATTGTTATTTTTTCCGAAAATAGTGAGAATTTATTTTCTAAATATAAATTCTATTTTTTTGGAATAACAATCCTATTGGTTTCTATTAAAAAGTGTTAGATCTGTATGACCCGAATCCTTGTTAAAGAAAATATAGTGGTAAAATAAGGGGATCTGTATAGGGCTTAAGGCCGAGGGTTGAAGGCCCGAGGCTATAGCCTAATATATCCCCAACCGGGGGTGTGTGGGCCGGGGGTGCGTGGGCTGGAGGCCATCGCGATATGAACCATGCAACACAAATAGAATATATATAGAACTACACTTCTTCTATTTGACATTAATTAGAATATGGTTTTTCAACCTTTAAATAGATGTAGTCGAAACTGATATTGTATCATTCAGTTTTCAACACTAGTGAATTTCTCCTCATCTACCCGTAATTTTTTCCTGAAAGGGTTTGCACGTAAAATCTATGTGTTTTATTTTTCCTTTTCTTATTGCTTTGCGATCATACTATATTGTCATTACCGACATTTAGTTTTAACAGAAAGTAAAGTAAATAATTTTTGGTTCTGTGTTTGATTCAAATTCTTTCGAGCTCAAAATTGAAGCTGTTTGTGGTACGAGAATAGTAAAAAATGTCATTTGGTTGAAAGTCAAGAACGATAAGGATTCGTCTAGCCAAAAACACAGGTGTTGGAGAATTAACTAGGTCGAATCTGTGCTTAGAAACTGGAAGACTTCTTTAGATGGGGATAAGCTTATCTTGAACCATGCAAAGAATTAACTAGGTCGAATCTGTGCTTAGAAACTGGAAGACTTCTAGCCTTCGACTTGCACACTGCCAAATCAAAACTAACCTGGGTCTGATTTTCACGAACACAATGCCCTAACTTTTCAAAACCTATATCCAAAAGAGAACTTCTCTTCAACGAAACAATCATTCATTTTTTCCTCTTATAACCAAGTTGCCTCCGCTCCAAACGAGTTGACTTCGACTCTGTAACGGACGAGGGATGTCCGATTTCACCAGTCACTGTAGAACCTTCAAGAATATAAAGGCTGCCAGTTCCTTTACCTTTTAAAAAAATGAGATCTCTACGAGATACTTTAATGCCGCTCGACTTGATGTTGATTCTGCATCCTTTAAAGTCTAAAATACTCAAGGAGATGGGATTCTTTAGTAAATCAAGTACATACCTGACATCTGAGAGTATTATAATCGTCCCATCGTATATCCTAATTTTAACAGTACCAATACCAATTACCTTACTAGATGAATCGTTTCCCATACGCACAACTCCACCTTCAACCAAGCTGTATGTGAAGAACTATTCTCTATTGGGACACATGTAGAAAAAAAATCCTGAGTCTAGGATCCACTCGGACATGAGCTTGGAGTTATCGCTCGTTGACACTAACAAGAAATCATCACCGCTTTCATCGGCCAAATTAGCACCAGCTACATCTTCCTTATTACACTTAGCAGTTTTTTTATTTCGCAGTTTATAAAAATCTGCTTTGACGTGACTTAACTTTTTACAATAGCGACACATTTTGTCTCGTTTCTTTGATGTTATCAAAACAGAAGCTTGCCTATTTGCCTTGCTATCCAAATGAAGCTCATTGTCGAGTTTGTCTCTACTCAACAAATGACCCTTCACATTTTCAAACGAGAGTTTGTCTCTGCCATAAATTAGGATCTCCCTGAAAGACTTGTATTAAGGGGGTAAAGAGCACAATAATAGCATAGCTTGATCTTCATCATCAATATGAACCTCAACATTCTTTAAATTATTTAAAAGAGTAATGAATTGACTGATGTAATCTCTAAGAAGCTCACCTTCGTTCATGCGAAACGTAAATATACGTTGTTTCAACACTAAACGGTTAGCCAGAGACTTAGTCGCATAAAGAGTTTCTAACCTTTTCCACAAGGCAGATGAAGTCTTCTCCATCAATACCTCCTGTAATACCGTATTCGTGAGGCACAACTGGATTGCAGACAAAGCCTTTTCATCAAGCTCTTCCCATTCTATTTTATTTAGATTCTCAGGCTTTTTCCCGATAATAACCTTTTTCAAACCGGATTATATTTGCATTGTCATCATCCGAACTTGCCACAGATTGAAATTTGTCTCACCATTGAACTTCTCAATTTCAAACCTTGTTGCTGTCATATCTGAATGGACTGATCTATATGTTAGGATCGTCCCGAATAAGCAACGAACAAGTAAAAATAGTAGAAGAAATTGAGAATTTATGAACACACAAATTTAACGTGGAAAAACCCCTCAAAAGAGGATAAAAAACCACGGGCAAAGATAATTTTACTATAATGGCAAAAGAATGAAGAGTACAAAAGATGGAGATAAAAACTAAACCCCGAAAACCCGAAAAACAAAGAACCCTCAAACGTAAACACAAAATTCTCTGAATGTGTTATGAGTTCTAATCTAATGGGTGTCTCTTAATTCTAAGATTGTAAAGGAGCCTATTTATAGGCTAAATTAGTAAGTCAAATAAACTATACTAATAAATGCTAAATATATTATACTAATAAATACTAAATCTTCTAGAAAGAAAATATATTTTTGTTTAACTTGACTTGCAAGCAATCTCTTAGAATTTGGGTCACACAATTCTAACAATCTCCACCTTGACACGAATTCTTTCAATGCCATCTTTGCCAAAACCCGCCACGGGCCTATCTTGAACTATGCAGGGAATTAACTGAGTCGAATCTATGCTTAGAAGCTGGAAGACTTCTAGCCTTCGACTTGTGCACTGCCAAATCAAAACTAACCCGGGTCTGATTTTCACGAATACAGTGCCCTAACTTTTCAAAACCTGCATCCAAAAGAGAACCTCTCTTCAACGAAACAGTCATACCTTTTTCCCTCCTATGACCAAGTTGCCTTCGCTTCAAATGAGTTGACTTTGACTCCGTAACGGACGAGGGACGTCCGATTTCACCGGTCACTGTAGAACCTTCCAGAATATAAAGACTGCCGGTTCTTCTACCTTTTAACAAAACGAGAGCTCCACGAGATACTTTAATGTCGCTCGACTCGATGTTGATTCTGCATCCTTTCAAGTCTAAAATACTCAAGGAGATGAGATTCTTTCGTAAATCAGGTACATACCTGACATCTGAGAATGTCCTAATCGTCCCATCGTGTATCCTAATTTTAACAGTACCAATACCGATTATTTTACTAGATGAATCGTTTCCCATGTGCACAACTCCACCTTCAACTGAACTGTATGTGGAGAACCATTCTCTATTGGGACACATGTGGAAAGAACATCCTGAATCTAGGATCCACTCAGACGTAAGCTTGGAGTTATCGCTCGTTGACACTAACAAGAAATCATCACCGCCTTCATCGACCAAATTAGCACCAGCTACATCTTCCTCGTTACTCTCAGCAGCTCTTTTATTTCGTAGTTTATAACAATCTGCTTTGACGTGACCTAACTTTTTGTAATAGCGACACCTTTTGTCTCGTTTCTTTGATGCTACCAAAACGGAAGCTTGTCTATCTGCTTTGCTATTCAAATCAAACTCATTTTCGAGTTTGTCTCTACTCAACAAATGACCCTTCACATCTTCGAACGAGAGTTTGTCTCTGCCATAAATCAGGGTCTCCCTGAAAGACTTGTATGAAGAGGGTAAAGAGCACAATAATAGCATAGCTTGATCTTCATCGTCAATATGAACCTCAACGTTCTTTAAATCATTTAAAAGAGTAATGAATTGACTGATGTGATCTTTAAGAAGCTCACCTTCGTTCATGCGAAACGTAAATAGACGTTGTTTCAACACTAAACGGTTAGCCAGAGACTTAGTCGCATAAAGAGTTTCTAACCTTTTCCACAAGGCGAATGAGGTCTTCTCCATCAATACCTCCTGCAATACTGTATTCGCGAGGCACAACTGGATTGCAGACAAGGCCTTTTCATCAAGCTCTTCCCATTCTGTTTGATTTAGATTCTCAGGCTTTTTCCCTGTAACAACCTTTTTCAAGCCATTTTGAACTAGAATTGCCATCATCCGAACTTGCCACAGATTGAAATTTGTCTCACCATCGAACTTCTCAATTTCAAACCTTGTTGCTGCCATCTCTGACCGGGCTGATCTATGAAAGTTAAACTAGCTCTGATACCACTTGTTAGGATCGTCCCGAATAAGCAACGAACAAGTAAAAATAGTAGAAGAAATTGAGAAGATGAACACACAAATTTAACGTGGAAAAACCCCTCAAAAGAGGATAAAAAACCACGAGCAAAGATAATTTTACTATAATGGCAAAAGAATGAAGAGTACAAAAGATGGAGATAAAAACTAAACCCCGAAAACCCGAAAAACAAAGAACCCTCAAACGTAAACACAAAATTCTTTGAATGTGTTATGAGTTCTAATCTAATGGGTGTCTCTTAATTCTAAGATTGTAAAGGAGCCTATTTATAGGCTAAATTAGTAAGTCAAATAAACTATACTAATAAATGCTAAATATATTATACTAATAAATACTAAATCTTCTAGAAAGAAAATATATTTTTGTTTAACTTGACTTGCAAGCAATCTCTTAGAATTTGGGTAACACAATTCTAACACTATAAAAATTGAACTAGCTCTGATACCACTTGTTAGGAATCGACCCGATTAAGCAACGAACAAGTAAAAATAGCAGAAGAAATTGAGATATTGAATACACAAATTTAACGTGGAAAAACTCCTCCAA
The DNA here is from genome assembly GCF_007990345.1 of Gossypium hirsutum. Taxonomy (NCBI): domain Eukaryota; kingdom Viridiplantae; phylum Streptophyta; class Magnoliopsida; order Malvales; family Malvaceae; genus Gossypium; species Gossypium hirsutum. The sequence continues at coordinate 22,700,413 of NC_053434.1, read as the reverse complement.
AGAGGATAAAAAACCACGGGCAAAGATAATTTTACTATAATGGTAAAAGAACGAAGAGTACAAAAGATGAAGATAAAAACTAAACCCCGAAAACTCGAAAACAGAGAACCCTCAAAATATAAACACAAAATTCTCTAAATGTGTTATGAGTTCTAATCTCTAATGGGTATATTTTCTAAGGTTGTAAAAGAGCATATTTATAGGCTAAATTCATTGGTCAAATAATAATAAAATAATCTAGGCTAATTAGAGTTTAATTAAAATAAATAAATAGAGTTTAACTAGAAAATTATTTCTTAAATTTAACTGAAAATAGGAGTCATATTTAATAGTTATTTTAAAGTATCATTTTGGCATATTTTGACTTGAGCACGATTGGTATATTGTTGATTTGGTTGTAATTGAGATGCTAAGTGTTATTACAGGTCTTTTCAACTTGTTTCAAGCTGATTTTTTTGAAAGCAACAATCCTTTTCAAACTTGTTTCAATTTGTCCAAACTCATTTGTACTAGCCTGATTTAATATGAAAAGTTTATTTTTACTATTCAAAAGATAATAGAATATTAAAAATATTTTTCACATGATATTTAATATTTAAAATTAAATAAAACATTAATTTTAAGCTAATATATTAAAAAAATCCTTAAACTATTATACCTTATTTAAATAAGTGTTGATGCTATTTTTATAGTTAAAAAAAAGTCACTAACCCTGGCTTTGTTCAAGGTAAATATTTAATTAAAAAAGGAATGAAGTTTAAAGGGTAGCAATTTAAGAGTAAGAGAAGGAATAGGTTGAGCTGTGTAGAAATGTGAATGGGAGTGTAGGTCTGCTATCTTATTATTGCAAATAATGAATATAGGGACATGCATACATATAAATCTTTGTAATTTAGTTTTAAAATCATGATGTTTAGGTTTAATCATGGATTTTCTCTTCTTTTATTCAAGTCTAAGTCATCATTATCCAAAAAGTGATGATGCGTATTTAAATTTCAGACTTGGAGTCCATAAAAAAAATGGTGTTAAGCAATAGAAAGTGATGAACCTAGGTCTGTATTAAAGGATTGCGTGTCACCAAAGATTTGTTGACTTTACTAAAATTTATTCAATAAAAAACAAAATTAGTTCCACTTCCTGCCTATATGCAGTATGGAGAGAGTAAAAGTCTGTTTAATTTTGGTCTGAAGCCACATACATGGCTTCAGTTTTGATTTATTCAATTAATTTGGTTGAATCTTGCATCACACCCTAATATTTAAATAAATTGTGGTTTATCTTTATGATAAACCCTTTATGTTATAAGTATAAATACAAAATTCACTTTTCAAATCTACTACTTTAATCTACAATATTTATACTATACTAATTCATAGTAAAATGAAATGAATTTTTTATATAATAAATTTTTTATTCATTTATTGATTTAAAGTATTAAGAATAAATGACATTAATTAATTTTTCTAAAAAAATAAAATTAATATTAATTATTAATAATCAATAAAATCGTTTGAGCTATACAATTGAGTTAAAGTTGAATTTAATATATTAATAATAATTAATTATTAACAATATAGTTATATATCAGCTATAAAGAGCTTTCAGCACTTAAGCATTTTCAATCAATAGAGATTATTAACATTGATAAGCTAGAAATATTTTAAAAAAATAAAGTATTAAAGTAATGATTTTTTAAAATGAAAATGCTGATTCAAATGACAATTATGTTGGAAAAGAATGGAAGATCCTTTATTTAGTTATATTAGGTAAAGTGAATACTTTATTTTTAGTAACCATGCACTATAATTTTTTTTTTTGAATAAGAATAATTAAATGTTATTTTTTAACATCATAAAAGGTTAGCCCAAATTAAAAGTGACCTAATACAATTAAGGCTAATTGGGATTTAATTATTAAAAAAGAAGAATGAGCCAAATATATGTATATACTCAAGTAACTAAACTTCAATTAATAATGATCTAATTAAAAACAATAAGATTAAGGTTTAAAAGTTACATATTAAAATTATGGTCTTCAAATTACACTTAACTTTATTAACTTATAATTATAATATAAAACATAAAGAAATAAAAGAAGATGACACATTCATCATCTTCTCCACTTGGCCAGGAGAAAAAGAAAAGTAAAAGGTTACAAACATTTCAACATTTTGAGTCTCATTTGGTATGTTTTCTAAGTTCGTTTCTTATAATTTTTATGTTTTTGAGATAGTGGGAGCTCAATTTAGCTAACTCGTACTTTATTTCTCAAAACTGTTAAAGTTTTAAAATATTACCATTGATGAATGTTTGAAATTTTTGTGTTAAAATGTTAGTTTTTAAGCTTATAAATGAAAAATGACTTGTTTGTAAAGTTTAATTGTTAGTTTTGAACATAGGGACTAAAATGCAACAATTTTGAATTTGGTATAAAATTTATGTAAATTTTAATATTGGAGGGCTCTAAAAGGATGAAATTGAGATCAGTTTCGAAATCAAAACTCAAATTTGAAAGTTATGACAATTTCAATTTTAGGGACTAAATTGAATAAAATGCAAAACTTGAGAAAATATTTGATAGATGAAATTGAATTGATGCATAACTGTAGTAGGCTATTAAATTATGTTTCGAATTGATAATTTAATTGAATTATGGTATAGATTGATATTTAAATCAATCGGAAGATAATCACAAAAAAGAGAAAATTGTAGATTGGTCCCAACACCTTATCGATTGCTATTTTATCCAAGAAAGTTCATATGAGATAAATATTATTAAATCCCTTTGTTCGTTATATTGTGAATTTATGTATGCTTTGTTGAACTTCAAAGTAATCTCAATTTAGTACTAAAGGGTGAGATTGAGATTAAATTGAAAAGGAACAAATATATGAACTTACATGATGGAAATTACCTTGACGGAACTTTGTAAATATAATGTACACATGGTTACAGGTTGATTTTCAATCATTTCGAGTTCCATCATTTGTTGTAGACTTAAAGATACATGTGATACATGTTTAGCTCAGATGAGTAACTTGAAGTCGTTTTATAGGTTTAGCCCGGACAAGTAATCTGATATAAACAAATATGTTTAGCTCAGACGAGCATCATATGTGATTAGTTGAGCAAAAAAGGTTTAGTTCTTTTACGGTGTTTCATCGGGTAGCTTACAAGATGTGAGACGTGGAATTGAATAGCATATAATGTGTTTAATGATCAAAGCTATCAAAGTGGAAGATTTAATGATAAGTTGAGTATATGCATATGATTGAGTTGTGGTTAAATTGGATTTAGAAGATATGAAATGTTATGCTTGTACTTGATATGTTACATGATTGAATATGAATTAAGCTCACCTTGTTGTGCTTGTGTTTTTGATATGTTAGGTAATTGTCATATGAGGTAAGTTAATTGTTTGTATATGTATGAGCTTACTAAGCATTTGAAATGCTTACCTAGTTGTTTTTCCTTCTCTATATATTTTTAGTTCGTAGAATGCGTTGATCGGATTGCCTCAGAGCTCACACTATCCATTTCCTGATTCGATAGACTTTTGAGCATTTGAATTCGGTTATATGTGGCATGTTCCTAGGAGTGGTCATGTTATCTTAAAATGTTAAGCTTGATTTGAAGCATTAGTTGAAAATGAACTTTTGTTGTAATGTCAAATTGTTTATGTTCATAAATTTGGTGTTATGTTGTGTTCTATGTGGTTGGCATCCATAATTGCATAGTTGAGCATGAAATAACTAGATGAAATGAATGGTTGAATGGCATGAAATGATATAAGTAGGTTGTTGTAAATTTGGTGTCAAATGTGGCATATTGGTTTTGATGTTTGAAATATGTTTAATTGTGAGTTTTGGTATGAAATTAGTATGTTTTGAATGATACATAATGGTACTTGTGAGTATGATTAGGCATGATAACACGATGGTATTAAATAATAAATTGAATGGTAAATTTAGTATGAGTTGTGCAATTAGAAGTGTTGTGTTTTGGATTTCATTTGAAACATTTTGGAATGGATGAAATGTAGTATATTGGCATGTTTTGAGTGGATTATAAGCAGGTCAAAATGTGCCTACAAGCACCATTTGAGTTTGAGTTTGATTAAGCATGTAAAAATGACCAAAATGTGTGATTTTTGGCATTTTGGAAAAATGTATACCCTAAACAAATGTATCATTACTTTACAAATTTTCCTGAATTTTTCAAACATCGAGCCTAAAAATGGTATTGATATTGGGATAAGTATCGATACTTTGTAACAAAGGTATCAATACCAAATTCCAGGTATCAATACTTGTACATTTTCATCTTAATTTTGAGACATCAAAAGTGAAAATGGTATTAGTGCTTGAAGTGGGTATCGATACCTATTGTTGTAGGCCAATTTTGGCCCGTTTACAAAGTACCCGGGCCCATTAAACCATTTAACCCATCCTCAAACCCAAAATCTAAAATTAACCTAGCCCAACATCCAAGCCCAATCCCAAAACCCTAGACTCCCACTTGCCTCTTCCTACTCTCCCATGCTGTCTGCCACTAGCACCACTCCCACTCTCCCATGCTGTCTGCCACCTGCCCCAGGGTCACCTCCACCGCCCCAACATCTGCAAGATAAGACAGAAATAATAGAAAATGGATGTAAAAAAAAGGGGTTATAAAACCCGAATCAAAATGTTGTAAGAGGGGGGCTTTTTCTTTTTTCTTTTTGGTGTTTATTCGAATGTTCAAGGAAAATCAATACCTAAGTTAGAGTACAATATATATACAAGCAGTGATTCGAACACTCAAAATCAGAGAATCAAATATATCAAAAATCAAAAACTAGAAATCTAAGGTAATACTTTTTTCTATTTTAGTTTCGTTTTCTAGGCCTATTTTCCACATACATACAGTAAAACACATAAAATAAAATATAAAACATTAAAAAAAAGGGAAGAAAAATCATACCTTTCGATAGGTGGCCGACGCCGGCAACGGTCCGACGACCGGACGGTGGCCGGGCTCCCCACCGGAAATCGCCCCAGCTCCCTCTCTCCCTCTTTTTTTTCTTTCCCAGCTCCAAATGAATTTTTTTTTCTGATTTTTAGGCTATTTATAGCCTTTAAAAACGGTGCCGTTTTGGCCTTAAAACCCAGGGCACAAAACGACGTCATTTTGCCCCGGGTCGGGTCGACTCGACCCGCTCCAAGCAGGATCCGCGTGTTTTTTTAAGGGAGGGGTTATTTGAGCGTTTAACCCCTCCGCTTTTTAAGCGTTTTGCAATTAAGTCTTTCATGCTTTTAATTTGGCCCTAAAATTTGACTCGCCTTACAATTTAGTCCCGTTCAATATGGTGCGTTTAGAGGGTTGGACAAATTGCCGTTTTGGTCCCCTAAGTCTTACGCGCGTTACAATTAGGCCCCGTGTCCTATTTTATTTCTAATTTTGGCCCAGAATTCGATCCTATATTCGATTTAGTCCTTCTTGTTAGTTTACTGCTTCATTTTCAAATTTCTTGCTTTCATTTTCTATTATTAATTATAATCTTTATATATTTATTATGTTATTGTATTTACTATATATATAGTAGCGTATATTTTATTATGCATGTGTATATATATATGTATTTAATATATTTATATATATTTATGTAGCATCATTATTAGTGGTTTTTTTAATGTGTATAAATTACGTAAATATTTTAATACTATTATATATATATTTTTCATATATTATATACATGTGTTTTCAAATATTATATTTTATATATTATTATATATATTTTTAGTACGTATATATTTGTCAAGTATTATCAATAGTTTAGGTTTTTGTTTATTTATCTTTAATATGTATATATTGCGCATATATTTTAATACTATATTATATATATATTTTCATATTATGTAAATATTCCAATATTATGTATTAAGTATTTCTAATATCCTTATTATTTATACTCATACGTACATCTCTATGTAGCGTATTAGTAAATTCATTCTATATTGTTATCATTTTTAATGCATACGTATATAACATGTATGTTTTGTATATTATGTATATATATATATTTCAACATTATCAGTTATATTTTTATATACTATTCTATGTACATATTTCCATATCATCTTATGTATATGTGTTCTTAAATACTATTATATGTATCTGTTTATTTTTAACACCATATTGTGCATATATTATCATTACATTTGTTTATTCCTACTATATTTATTATTAATATTAGTACATATATTCTATCGTTTTTGTATACATACTTTATATATAGTATTATTTTCATATATCCTTATAGTTATTATTATTGTTTTATTCTAATGTTATTATGTATTCATTTTAAAATATATACGTGTATTTATATAGTATTATCAATGTATATAATTTTCTTTATGTTATTAGTATTTATAATGTACTTTGTATATATTATATATATTATATATATAGGTATACATTATGCGTGTGTTTTAGTGCTACTATGTACATACATCTTTCAAGATTTAATTTTTTATACATTATGTATATATTTTGACAATATAAATAGTATATATTTTGACTATTTCATGTATATACTTTAAACAATATATATAGTATATTTCTAACACTATTACTATTTATATATATATATATTGTACGTACATACTCTTAATATCTTTATTATGTATATATTCATTGTTTTTATTTCACATTGGATGCTATTATTACGTTTAATATATTGCATGCATTGTTATTGTTTTAATATTTTTGTTATATTTATTATTTGTTTCAATGTATTTCCAACTCGTTTATTTTTTGTCTCCCACCCATTTTATATCATTCTGGTGTTCATTACTTTAAAGATTTTTATTCATGTTTTTACTAATTTCAATAAATAAGGCAATGTTTCGCATTTTGGAACTTCGAAGAATGGTGCCCTAACTTACGGGGTTTCGGTTCTCTCGTTGGTTCTAAATAGCTAAATATCCTTTTGAGTTTTGAAATACACAGATTTCTAATATAAATTAAAAGACGACCTTGTGCTCGGGAATTCATGGTATTGTGTCCTAACTTACGGGATGTGATACTCCGATATCTCGAGATAAGAAAATCTTTAAACAAATCGATTTAAGCTAATTCGAGAATTTTAAAATCAGTATTAATGGAAAAGATCGTATTTCAAGTCCCTTCCCGATTTTTAATTTTCGACATTAAGACACTAACTAATCAATTCGGTACCAATTTTTTGGGCGTGTCGAGGGTGCTAATCCTTCCTCACATGTAACCGACTCCCGAACTCATCCTCTCAAGTTTCGTAGACCAAAGGCCCTGTTTTAGTAAACTAAAATTGATTTATTAAAACAAAGGTGATCCGATCACACCTAATAAAAGATTGGTGGCGACTCCCGTTTTAATTTTCACTTTCAAACAAAGTCGATCCCTGTTTTCAAAAGAATGGTTTCAACACCTATTTCCAATTTTTTTTGAGAATTTTTTTAGATTGGTCCTTATTCGTGCTCAGGTCAGTCTAAAAGCTATTGTAAGCTCGTTTAAAACTCGGATTGATAGTATTTCATATTATACATGGAGTTGTGGCATGAATTGGTGTCTAGATGAATTAATTACTATAAATTGTAGTGGTTTTCTTCGATAACAGTGGTAGCATCCTGTAGCTTGGGTTTGGCAATCGGACTAGGCGAGGGGTGTTATAGACATGCTCTTATTTTTGGTGTTTGATTACTACACTAAGATATCACTTACAAGTTAATATTTATTCAAATATGAGATATTAATGGAGTGTCTGATATTTTGATGATGTTTACAATTACTCAAATTTATTGTTATTTTTTCTATTTTGAGGTCTTATGTGAGATTTTTTATTTGATTAACTTATTATTACATCATTTGGCATCATTGTAAATGTGAATGCAATCTCTTTTTTAAAATGGCATGAACTTCAAATCATGATAATAGAGTCTTATGATAGTTCTCGATCTTGTATTAAGGGTTAATTCTCCTCCATCGTTTACGTATAAGAGTGTCTTTGATAGAAAGAGGTAGATGAAAAGGTGTGAGAGATCAAACCATATGTGTACGATGATTATGGTGGTCATTCCAAAAACATTCAGGGGCACTGTGTTTGATAAGAATATCATGGCTAAAAAAATCATGATCGACGTTGGAAAGAGATTTGCCAAGAACAAAAAGGTTGAAATTAGTATGGACAAGTATAACTTTGATGAAGTATACAAAGAAAAATAACTATAGTGCAAATATTGTACTGCAAAGAAAGGTACACTTCTTACTTATATTTATTTTGAGGTCAATTTAACTTTGGTACCTAGATACACTTGGTGGATAGATTCCGATGCATCAACCTACATCAACGTGTTGATGCAAGATTGGCAAACCTACTGAAAGCTAAATGGTGTTTAAAGATACAATATGTAAGCAACAATATTTTGATAGGAATTAAGGTAATAGGAAATTTTAGGTTACTATTAAAAATTGGATTATATTTGGATTTGGATGAGACTCTTTTAGGGAGAATTTGATTATCATTTCAGCATTGGAAGAATTCGCTTATTGTTGTTTATTTGGAAATGAAAAATTTAATATTTTTTCAAAATTCAAATTTGGTTGGTTCTAGTTCACTATATGATTATGATAATCTATATTTACTTGATACTATTGCTTTATTTAATGAATCTTTGCACACTACCATTGTAACAGCCCGGTTTTAGCTAAATCAAAATAGTGATGTCGGAGCCACAAATCTAATGTCAGAAAATTATTTTAATACTATTTTTGGTGTTTACAGCATGATAGCATGTATGTGTGAAAATTCCGTGAGCTAAATTTTTTTGTTTAATTGCTCAATTTGAGAAAAAGAACTTAATCGCGTAAAATTACAAAAGTTACATTCTATTTGTTAAAGGTGTTTAATTGTTATGATTTATTAAACCAAAGGTCCTTATGATGATATTAGACCATTGGTAGTGTTAATGGACATTAATGGACATGGCTTATGTGTTTTTAAAGTTTATTAAATAAGGTTAAATTAGTAAAAATGTTAATAAATATATGTTAAATAAAACAAAGTTAACATAAGCCTAAATATCATCATCTTTAACCGAAATTAAAAGAGGAAGAAGCCATGGGAGAGCATTTAGGGTTCGACACACATTTAGCTTGATTAAGGTACGGTTTGAACTTGGTTTTTGATATTTTTATATTTTTGAGATCGTTGCTTTGTATTCTAGCTAGCCCGTACCTTTAATTTTGATACTGTTAAAGATTTTAAGAGTTTCCATTGATGAGTTCATGTGTTATTTGATGGTTGAAGATGAAATATGAATTTTTGATGATAGATTTTCATGTTTTGTAAAGTGATTTTTGATGAAAATGCATAATAGTGACTAAATTGATAAATGTGTAAATTTAGTGGTTAAAATGTGAAATAAATGAAAAATATGGGCTACTAGGGGCATTATGGTAATTTGACTAGCATGGGTTCATCATGAATTTCATTATTTTGTGTATTTGTGAAATAAGGACTAAATTGTAAAAATGTGAAAGTTTAGGGGCTAATTTATAAAAATGCCCAAATTTTTATTTTTGGATTAAATTGAGTGAATGGATGATTAAATGAGTTAATTTTGAATACATATAAATCAAGAAAGAAAGAATTCAGATTTAGATAGGGGAAAAGCAAGGTTATCTAGTAGTCGATCCGATCCGTCAATTCTGAATACGAGGTAAGTTTGTATGTGGTAATTTCATTATAAATGTATGTTAAAGGCTTTAATATTGCATAAACTGGAATTATGAGATTACGGATAATGTTGAATTGTGAAAACGACTCTATGAATGCATTCGACGATAGAAACGAAATGTGTAAAAGCCTGGTTGAACCTTAGGAATAGATTTGGAATCTTGAGACATGTTATAAGATGATATACCGATTTGGCTTCGGGCCATGCATATCGGATGAGTTGGCTCTGGGCCACGATATCGGCACTTCAGGTGCGAGTGATACCTTGATTTGGCTACGAGCCATGGTATAGGTATTTTGGAGAGGAGTTACCTTGATTTGGCTATGGGCCATGGTATAGGCGCTCCGGGATAAGTTACCTTGATTTGGCTACAGGCCATGGTATAGGTACTCTGGGATAAGTTACCTTGATTTGGCTTCGGGCCATGGTATAGGTAGTTATCGATGAGATCCTTGAGTATCCAACTTCTATTCTGAATGGTTCAACGGGTAAACGAATGATGTGGTTGAGAAAGAGGTTAGTACGAGGCGATACAAGTACTTACAGAACCTATTCGAGTATTAAATAGAGAAAGTTTGATGAGATGATATTTGATTATGTTTTGAGACATGAGAAAGGTTTGTAGTTAAGGTGTATATGGTGATGTTATGTATAATTGGTTGATTTGTGTTTATTTGATGAAACAAGTTATTCACATACGAGCTTACTAAGCTATGAATCTTACTTTATATTATTTTTCTATGTTTTATAGTGAATTAAGGCTAGCTCGGATCCAGGAGTGGTCTGGAACATCATCGCACTATGGACATCTAAGCTGGTACTTTTGAGTTATACACTTATGGTATATGGCATGTATAGGCTGCTTGTGGTATTTTGGTTGTGATTATAGCCATGAGAGTTGGCTTGTAAATGATGTTAATATTGATGTGTGTTTAGCTATTAGAAATGGCTTGTAAATGTATATGTTTTGGTTGTATATATAGCCATGAGTGATGGTTTATTTTGGCATGCTTGGTATGAAAATGGTTGTGGTTTTATAATTGCAAATGGTTAATTGATTTATGGAGATTAATGCTTGAGAAATGCTTTGATGAAGTATGATTTTAGAAGTTGAGTTGATAAGTATTTGAATAGGTATTTGGCATTGACTTGAATGTTGAATTTGGTTGAATTGGATATGGTATAAATTGTGCATTTGAATGATGATTGTGGCTGCCTATTGTATGATGAAATGGTACTATTTTGGTTGTTTAGTGAGCATGAGTAAGGGTGGTAAATTGGCCTTGCAAATGGCCTATTTTTGTCCATACGGGCAGAGACACGGGTGTGTGTCTCAGCCGTGTACGACACACGGTCATACTACACAGTTGTGTGTCCCCTGGTGTTGAAATTGAATTGAAGTCAGTATGCTCCACATGGCCTCACACACGAACGTGTGATTGGCCGTGTAGCACAAGTTAGTATACCTTACAGGATTGGCATGGCCTAGCACACAGCCTGGCACACAAGCGTGTGTGGCCACTTTGAAGGGCACACGGGCTAGACACACGGGCGTGTGGTTGGCCATGTGACCCAAGTCAGTATGTATGCCCTGTTTTCACATGGCCTGAGACATGGGCGTGTGACCCTTATATGTTTGAAATTTTTATAAGTTTCCAAAATTTATATATGTTATCAGTTTAGTCTCGAACCACTTTTAAAGCATGTTTAAGGCCTCGTAGGCCCTCATAAAGGACAATGTGAATATGATTGAATGGTATTTGAGTATGAATGCATAAATGTATGAATTGTGTATGTTAAATGATGTTGATTGATCGGTAATACCTCCCAACCCTATTCTGACCGTGAATACGGGTGAGGGGTGTTACAACCATAATAGATAATAAAAAAAACATAAATTAACCATTGAGAATTTGGTTCATTATGCCACAAAAAAATTTAAGTTATATCTCTAAAAGGAGAATTTAGAGACTTGCGTCTGACAATATTCTCGACCCATTTGATTTTTTTAGATCTTGATGTGTGTACAAATTGCATTAAGAGGAAACAAACATATGTTAGTAGATTTGATGCCAATAGGAAACTAGACGCCTTAAAACTGATACACATGAATATTAGTGGATCGTTCCTTATAGTTTTTTGGAATGATCAACAATATTTCATAACGTTAATAAATGATTTTTTATATGACTACTTTATCTCATTCAAGAGAAATTGCAAACACTGGATGTGCTAATGTATTATAAGGCTGAAATTGAAAACCAACTTGACAAAAGAATTAAAAGTGTTAGATCTGAAAGTGATGGTGAATATTAATTCAATTATGATGGTTTAGGTTAACAACATATTTGATTCTTAGAGGAAAGTTGTATCGTCCAACAGTACACTATGTTAAGTTACCTACTATGAATGGTGTTGCTAAAAGATAAAACATTACACTTAAGGGCATAATAAGGTGTATGATTAATCATTCTATTTTATTTAAATCACTTTTGAGAAGTATTAAAGATCACAACGTATATATTCAACAAAGTTTTGATAAAAGCAGTCGAAAAAGTCTTATTATGAACATTGGATAGAAATAAAACTTAAAGCATCTGCACACTTTGGGATGTCCAATTGAGGCTTGGCATTATAGGCCAAATGAAAGGAAATTGAACTTAAAAACTGTTAGTTGCTATTTCATACATTACTTTGAAAGGTCTAGAGGTTACAAATTTTGTGATCCCATTACTAAGGTAAGTTTTGATATGTTTAATGCACAATTCTTTGAGGATATTGAGTTTGTAAGGAAGAGACAATTAGAGACATTATTTTTTTAAGAAAAACATGTTGATATATCCTAACACATTATTTTAATTGCTATTGACAATGAGAAGGAATAATCTACTATACCTGAATTTGTTAAAGTAGTAACTCTAGATCAAAACAATGCCATTAAATCTAGTGATCAAGTACAAGAATTTGTTAAAAAAAAACAAACTCTACAATCTCAATAGTCTAATGCCATTAAAAATATCCACTATAAAAAGAAAAAAAAAGAATGCAATATTATATGATTGTATTATATTTCTCTAAGAACATGAAGTTGACATTGGAGTGATGTAAGATAATATAATCAACTTTTGTCCAACCAATAAAAGTTCTAGCTTTCAAATATGGATATATTCCATGGACGAAGAGATTAAGTTCATTAAAAATGATGTATGTGACCTCATTTCATTGACAAAAGGTAAAAACCCATTAGATGCAAATGTATACTTAAAACCAAGAAAGTGTTCAAAATACAATGTGGAGAGGTACAAACTGTGCCTTGTTGTTTAGAGAGATTTACACAGATAGAAAGCGTCAATAATATAGAAATATTATATTAATATAATTGTAATATATTATATTAGATTAGATTATATAAATGTGTTACTTATGAAACATTATGTATGAAATATAAAGATATTATATAAATAATTAATTTTTTATTTTAAAAAAGTAACATATATTTTATTTTTTGGTTAATGAAATTGTAATAATTTAAATATAAAATTTTTATTTTTATTTGTTATTATATAAAATTTTTGTTGGACAAGTAACGTGGTCCAAAATGCGTGTCCGTGGGCCTGGTTAGGCTAGGGTTTGGTCACTGTCCAGAATCTTTCTTTTTTTTCTTAACAAGATTCACTCTCCAGATTTTTTGATGTTGAAGTCCATCGTGATCGGCTTCAAGTTGATGCGAAAAATTCATGTTTATTATTTTAAAATTAATAAAGTACTAATAATTTTTTATTAAAATTTATTATTACATTTAAATAAGAATATTTTATTATTAAAATAATCATTCTGAATTATTGTTTATCCAATTTGCAAAATGATTTTGTACAAAACTCAATTCAAACTAATAATTTTACCTTAGATAAGTTTAATTTAGTGATATCCAATTTAAAAATATTTTTTATTGAGTTTGATGTTTCAAATTAATGGACATTAATTTAATAAAAAATATTACTATTAGTGTATTTTATTTTAGTTTTTTATGTGATATCTTTAAATAAAATGAAGTAAATCACTATCACATCTGTAAAAACTATTTTAGTTGAAAGGAAAGCTATCATTTCTTTTTTAAAGAAATTATCATTGAGTTAAAAAATGAATGAATTTTTATATAATGTTTTACAAATATATATTCTACTTTTCTATATTATTTCTTTAGATTTATCGTTATTATTTCTTTACAATAATCATTATTCCAATTGATAACCCATCATATTGCCTTACGTAATTTTATATGAAACAAAATGTATATTATTGAATGAAACCAATCCAATTCATACGATGAGGAGAGAGAGAGAAAACTTTTTTATCATCTGAATCGTCTAAATTTTATCATGTGACTTTTTTTTACCTTAAAAATCATAGTTTTTCATTATAATTATAATATTCAATAATAATTTTTATTAGAAGTTTGAGTTAAACTTGCACCATCAAACAAATCAAAGCTTAAATTATTTTTGATGTTCTAAAGTTTTAGGAGATCGTACAGGAGAAGATACAAAAGGTCTAGGTGGAATTATCAATGATTGAACATTTGCTTGTAACATTTCTATCACTTTAGTCATCGATGGTCGATCAAATGGATCAGATTGAATGCACCAAAGGCTTACAATAATCAACTTCCTTGTTATTTCTTCTTCTTCTTCAGCTATTACTCCATTAAGATTCAAGTTCATAGACTGATCAAGATGCTTATAAATCCAAGATGGAAAATATACTTCACTAGTTTGAGACGCTCCAACATCAATATTTTTTCTTCCTCCCACCATTTCAAGGACCATCATTCCATAGCTATAGACATCAGATTTATAAGAAACTCCGCCAAAGTTTCGACAAAACACTTCTGGAGCAATATAACCTATTGTTCCCCTAGCACAAGCCATGGAAATAATACTCTCCTTTCTTTCACATAATTTAGACAAACCGAAATCAGAGATTTTGGGACAGAAGTTCTCATCTAAAAGGATGTTGTGAGGTTTTATATCAAAATGTAAGATCCTTGTGTTGCAACCTTGATGCAAGTATTCGAGTCCTCTAGCAATGCCAAGTGCAATGTCATACAAAGTTCTCCACTCCAATCGACAACTTCGATGATGCAATCCTCTATCATAAATGAACCCATCCAAGGATCCATGGGGCATGAATTCATAAATTAAAGCTCTCTTTGATTTCTCAAAACAATAACCAAGTAGGCTTACGATATTAACATGAGAAGTTCTACTAATGCTAGCCACTTCATTCATGAAATCCTCTCCATTTTCTTTTGATTCACTTAAGACTTTGACCGCCACGAGACGACAGTCCGGTAATTTCCCTTTGTATACACTGCCAAATCCTCCTTGACCTAATTTATGATTAAATTTATTTGTCATTTTTTTGATTTCTGCATAAGAATATCGCCTTGGTGCAAGAGAACCAAACTTTTTGATGAATGCCTCAATCCTAGCATCCTCTTTCTTCTTTCCTTGATTTAGTAATGATTTTCCTTTGAACCACAAGACAAGGAAGCATATGAGAATGGTTATAGCTACCACCAGTCCTGCTCATGGAGTATGAAAACAATGAATTAGTTATATAATATATGGAGAAAGTAAGTGAAACAATTAAGATGGAGAAAAGAAAATAGAGCAGTGGAAAGAACTGAAATAATAACAACATGCACAGTTTGTTAGATATCTAGAAAAATGTTAATAAATAAATAATTAGATAAAATTTTATTTAAAAAATTAAAACACCAAAAATATTCTCATAAAGATTTGTTATTTGGTTTTTTATGCATTATTTTTTTATTGAATTAATGTTAGAATCAAATAATTTCAAGTAAAATTATTTAAGACTTGGTACAATTTAAACTAAAACCAAGAAATCAAACTAATTGGACTGAACTAAAATTTAAACATACGTTAATAATGGGTACCAAATATAATACCTAGTCCAAGTATGAGACCCTTTCCCATTGTTTTCTTTTTCTCTGCAATAGTAAAAATATCACCAAATGTTAATTAAAATATGAATCAATAATTATAGTTACGGTAATTATTTTATGAATTCGACTCTCTCCGCTATCGATATTCACTGCAACTAATTGTAATAGCACTTTTATGTTTGCAATCAGGATATGTTGATGAAGACATGCTGACCGCATGTATAGGAATTTGGAAGCAAGAGTCTCCCAGAATTCCCTTGTCACATAATAACCTACGATATTTGTATTGTTTATTGTGCACTCGAATCGATTGGAAATCCCGGGAATTGATGTGAGATTTTGTGGAGCTGTGAGAGGCTGACAACCATAATACAGCCTTATATCCTGACTATCCCCGTTTTGTCGAAAAGGACTGGTTTCACTTTCAAAAGTGGAGTTGATGAGATGAGTGGGACAAAGATTCTCACTGTAATCGGTTCTAGAGACATGAAGGGTTTGTGATGCCTTGTTTATTGCAAGAACTCGGTATGTTGCAGAGTTGATTGTGATTTCTAGCTCACTTTCACTGCAGCTGAGCTTGAATCCAGGGTATCCACAACTTTCCGGCCGATTCAATCCCCAGAAAGGGTAACCGATATCCGAAATATTTCCGCAACTGGATTGAACACTGCAGCTCAAATAATTATTCGAAAACACTGGTTTTGGAGAAAGAATCAGGACCAAGCTTATGATGATTATGATGAACCAAAACTTGGATGGCATTGTCGGAGAGGATGGAGAGCATTAGGGAAAGAAACTGAGAGTAGTTGGATATAAAATGAGCGTCTGAAAGTGAATTGGTGTTGATCTTCATGATCAAATAGTTGGTATTTGACTAATTCAAAGTTGAAAATTTTCTAAAGAAAACTTCTGTTATATGCCACCATTAAGCGCCAGTCAATGGAAATTTAGGTAGCCTACCATGGCAATAATATATTATTTAGTGTGAATAACCCAGTTCATTATAATACTGCTCTTAGGACTCGAAACTCATAAAGGTATAAACTCAGTTCGAGTTTGTTGAAAACTTGAAGAAAGCTGTAACTGGAAAATATCATCTGATTTTAATGATTGAATAAATCAATAACAGTACTACTTTGGCTGAAAGTATTTCTAGGTCGAATCTATAAGCAACTGGTAAGACCCTAAGTTTTATCTGCTAGCTGATGCGGTTGTGATGGGAAAGAGAACAAGCGACCATGCAATTTGAAGGTGAACTGGTATTGACCAATCAAAATGGTTAGAGTTAATGAAGTCATTGGCTGCTTAGGGAGATTAGGATTCGATCTGAAGTAGCAAAGGTCAATTTGCTGCTATTGCTAATGAAGATTGAACATCAGAATGAGTCAAACCATGAAGGTTATTTAAGAGTTAAGACTCGAGATATTCAATGAAACAGTAAGTTCTGCAACAACAAACAGCTGAGCAAAGTTATACGGAAGAAGAGCTAGAACGTACCTTCAGTTGGTGGTAAACATGTGGTTTCACTAGGTTTATCGCTGCAAAAGCAAGTGAAACTATTTGAAATTTGATTATATCCGCAAACCCCATCTGAATCTCTGCATCTTCTGCACTCATCATTATCCGCTTTCCATTGCAATTCGAAACCTCCTCTTAAAGCAGCCTGTATAGTCATAGGGTTCACCTCCAGATCCTTCGCTGCAGCTTCATAAACCGGAACTACGACAATTCCACGGCATGTGCTATAGCGAGTATCAACCAACATGTTTCTAGTAGCATATGACATATCCGTAAGTGTATTATTTATGCTGCAGTTAGTAAAAACAGTAAATGTCGGGGTTGTCGGCAGGTTGCATCCGTAGAATAGGGTGAGGTTCCTAAGGTTTGAGCCGTAATTGAAGTGGTCGTAGTTGATTGAGGTGTTGATAAATTTCGTGGGACAATAACCATTCCAGTAATCCTCCCTAGCTACCTTAAGAATCTGCCGTTCAGGGTCTATGTCAAGAACTCGTAAGGTGTTTTCATTCATCATGATTTCTGCCACATCATTCTCGCATCTCAGCTCAAATCCTGGTTGGCCACAGTAACTCAGACGGTTCAATCCCCAGAAAGGGTAACTGATATTTGATACGCTTCCGCATGTTAGCGTTTCCCTGCAGGTCGAGTACCGTGGATCGTCGACGGATAAAATCGTTGGAACTCTGGTTAAGACAAATAGAAAGAAAAGGGCCAGAAGGGAAGATATCGGAAGAGAATGCGAAGACATCTTGTTGATGTCACAAGGATGAAGTGTTGAATATATTTATGAAATATTGAATGGTCAATGTTGAATTCTAAAATATTAGTATACACGTTTAATCCTTTTCTAATCTGGAAATTACGTCAGGAGTTGGAAAATTGGTTCTAGAGTGCTGCAGAAGTCTATGGTGGCATCTATTATGGGGAAGAAGACCAAAGCTTCGATGGCAGAATTTGAAGGAAACTGGCAGGAAATGCTTTGGATATAACATAAATTGAGAACCAAAGACCTTCACTAAAAGCACCCTAATTCCAAATCGCAGAACTCAAATTAAGAATCCGTAGAGACTTAAACCAAAATAATTTGGAAATTGGGTGCCAAGTCCCCACTTCTATTAAGAATTTTCTTTATGTTGGATTAATTGACCTGATAGACTAAATGAAGATCAAAGCAATGAAATGGAACTTGACTTCTATATACCAAGTTATCAACCTACACACACAACAAGAAAATCCTTGTTTTGTGTTAACAGGATGTTACGGTGATTATTTTATGGATTCGACTCTCTCCACTATCGATATTCACTGCAACTAATCATAACAGCACTTCTATTTTTTACAACCACGATATGTTGATGAAGACATGCTGATCGCATGTGTTGGAGTTTGGCAGCAAGAGTCTCCCAGAATTTCCTGTTCATTGTAGGAAATTTCCTGGAGTTTGGTATTTTCTCGGAAAAGAAAAAGAAAATATCATGTGAAACATGAATATTTTCTTAGTCAGATGAGTTCAGATCTGTTCAGATTATGCAAACCAATGATGAAATGAGGGGACTGACATTATTCAATAAATCAGACTAACAAATTTGACTATGTCTATCAGTACATAGAATAACACAAAATTAATGTTATTCCTACCTTCTTCATCTGGATTTGTCCTAAAATTGACTAAATTTTTAAATATTTAAATAGAACTTATAAATATTTAAATTATTGAAATTTGTTATTATTAATATTATATTTTAAAATTTTATTAAAAAAGTTATACATAAATATTAATATAAAATTTACCTTGAATATTTTTGTTGTTTTTAGAATTGGATTCAATCATCCACTCAAACCAATTAGACTGGAAATCAATTGGGATATCAGTTCAAAATAAAGGATTGGACCGATTAAACCAGACAATCAGATTGATGGTTAAACCAATTTTCTCTATTTTTTAATATTTTAACAACTTATTTAATTTAATTACACAAACTGGTTGAATTAGTTTAATCAATAATCCAATTATGAAACCTTGGTTATTTATAAGAAATGAAATTGTTTATCAAGTTTTAATCCATCAATACACTAGTTAGAATTGAGGAAAAAAAAGTGTCCTCAATGTTCTTGATTCGTTACATTTTAGTCATTGAGTCACTAACTATCATTAACATTGTAAGAACAAGCTAATATGTCACATTATATCGTCATTTTAGATTACATCAAATTGAATAGTTAGTCCCTATACTTTTTTCTTTCAGAGTGAATTTAAATATTCATAAATTTATTTTTTCAAATAAAAAAGTATAAAGTTTAATTGTGTAATTTAACTTAAAATTTTCGTCTGAAATGATGATATAATATGTCATAGCAATTACCATGATAACATCAATGGTAATTAACAACTCAGTAATCAAATGTAACATATTGATAATATTAGTGACTATATCATAATTTTTTTAAAATTTAGTGACCAAAATGTAATTTAAACTATACATAGTGACTAAATTTATAATTTTGACATTTAGGGAAAAAATTGAGCTATTATTCTCCAAAATGTATTATAGATAAAATTTCAAAAAAATATATATTATAAAAAATTTCAATGAAATGATTTTTTATAAATATAAATATTTAAAATAATTAATTGCAAAGTTTAAAATTTTGATCATAAAAATTGTCAACTATAACAATAGAGATTATAAAAAATATTGTTAATCTTAAATAACATTACAACCCTCAAGATCTCGTAAGTTATTGAAAATCTATTTGAACTCAATTGTTAGAGCCGAAGTTTTGTTGAGCTCTTTTACGAACAATTTAAATTCATGTTTGAAATCAAGCTTTTAATTTGGAGCACAAATATTTTGTTTAAGCGGTAAATCAATATTGTGAAATTGTTTTATTAATATATTAATTAGATAATAAAAAAAATATGCTACTCGAAGAATTAGAGTAATAGAGTGATGCTGTTATCCAATTTTTAATTAAAAAAGATAATACATGATACTCATATTATTAAAATAAATGTAGCTTATTCTATACATCAAATTAACTAAAAAGAAGAGAGTTTCCCAATCCCAAACTCCATTTCTTCAATCTATCCCAGATTGTCAGTCACCTCATTTCTATGTATAAACCCTGTGATACAAACACACACTACCTCCAACTCTTCATCTCATCTCATATTGGTTTTGGTGTGTGGGTTTTACTGTTAGGTGAATCAACAAAAGATTTCTTAATTTCAATCAATTTCATCTTCCCTAAATATTAGATTTTTATGTTTTTCCCTTCTTTTCGGATAATCCAAACTCATGTTAATTTTTTCTTTTAGTTTGTTAAATATTGAAAATGTTGTTGATTCTTGTTAGATATAATAAAGACATTGATTCAAAAAGTATAGATGTATTGTAAGTATAGTTATGCTATTAGATTTAAGAATTATAAAAATTACTTTAATTTTAAAACAAATAATGTAATATATAGTTGACTCAAACTAAGATAAGTAAGCCTTCCAGTTACCACAATTATTGAGTCTAATATATCTTCCATCAAAAATAATAAATATGATTGAAACAATCCATTTACCTAGTAAAAAAATTATTTGACACTGCAATGCAAGTCTACAACTATCAAAAAATGACTCTTGTTTGATTTTAATTATGTTTTCAACTTTAATCCACTGCCAATTACTACTACTACTAATAATAGAATGTTTTGTTTTGTTCTAAAAACGGACACTACTTACCTGTATGTGGTGATGGTGGCGAGGGCTGACATTCTTTGCCTGCATGCCCAGTCGAATTTCCAGGTGGGCAGTAGCAGTAGAAAGCTTGATCATCGTAGAAGTTGAAACCGCAGGCTCCACCGGAAGAATTGCATTTCCAGCATTCTTCTGAATAGTTCTTCCCCCATTGCACCTCGAATCCTGTTTTCAAGGCTCCTTTCCAATCCAAGGTACTATTGCGGAGTCTTTCCAAGGAATTTTGAAGAATCGAAGTATTGGCACTATCTGAGCATCTCTCTGGATGGATATTGCTATTATTTGCTATTGCTACCGAAACATTACTATAATCATCATTTTTATTGCAAGCAAAGAATAGCAGACCCGGTGAGATGTGAGAGGGGCAGTCATAAAACAGGGTAACACTGGCAAAGCCGGGACCAGGAGTAAACACCCCAGAATCTGGGATCCAATCATCATCTGGAAATGGAGGCGGACAAATCACCTCCTCACTCGAAATTCCTAGGATTTGACGATCAGGTCGGATCTCAAGCACGCGATACCGTACACCATGAATTTCCATCGTGGTAATATCACTGTCACACTGAAGCTCTAAATCTCGATGTCCACATTCTTTTTCTCGATCACCTCCACGGAAAGGAAATCCAGCAGTGATATTCCCACATTTGAACGTTCCGTTGCGGCAGTTCTGGAACAAATGTTCATACTCACGCTCATAGTCGGGAGTGGTTAGTGAAACAGGGATCCCAAGCATGATAAATAATAAACAAAACAGAGGAAGAGGCAGAGGTGATGAGAAAGAAGGAGAAATCATTTTGAGGGCAGAGAGATGGAGGAAGAAAGGGTTCATTGCCTGCCTCAGCTCTAATGAAATAAAATTAAAACCAAGCTCAAAGAAAGACTTGGAATATAGAGTAGTTGAGTTGACTTGCAAAGACTTTGAGCTTCCATAAGTCGTGTCGTGTGGGTATGGGTGTGGGTGTAGCTGTGATTAAATGGAAATGCAAAATTTCAAAATAGAAACAAGAGATGGAGACACTTTAACACGCTTTCGCTCCTTACGAACTTGCCCTCAACTTTCTCAACAGTTGGAAATTGTTGTGTCATGACCCTACTTCTTCATTCATATTACTGTTGAATAATTCCTCCAGAATAGTGCCCTCAAAAATTATGTTTTAAAGTTAAAATGAAATCTTTGAACGAAAACTTAAAAATTAATTAAGTTATATAATATTTAAATATTTAAATATAATCATATATAAAGTATGAATTTTAAATAGGTTTTAAGTAATTAATATAAATTATAATTAAATATTTTAAAAACTTAAATATAATAATAAATTATATTTATATAATTTAATATAATGATACATAAAGTATAAATTAATTTAATTTAATATGTACATTTTAAATAGTTAGTATAAATAATAATATTATGCGGATAAATTTTTTTCCTTATTTCTTTATTCTAGTGGTTTATCTTTTTATATTTATTCCTTTTATAAAGTAATCAATATAAAAAAATAAGTATTTTTGTAGTTTTATATTTTTATAAAATCTAAAAAAGAAGCAATTTGAATTTCAAATGATTTATATGTCATGGGAACAACCGAAGTACAAAATCGATACTTAATAGACGAAACTCTCCTTGACGTCGTTTCAAAGATTTTGTGCTTAAGTCTTTTACGAAGTTCTATCAAATTTATGTTCTAGTTAAAAACTAGTCGCGTTGTGTTCTCCGATAAAAAAAACAACACCGTTCTCGATGTCACAGACCTCACCATCATAGTAAATAATATCACTAATACGTTCACTCATCTTCAATTTCTATTCTGCTTAGCCTCTCTAATTTTTCTTACTGTAACTTATGCAATATGAGAATGAAATTTAACTCATTTATAGCCTAAGGCCAAGCAGGAACTATTGTAGAAAAAGAGCGTCCACGTGGAAGCTTTTTTCAATAATTTTGCTGACAGTGCATCTTACTTGAAGCGTTTTTGACACTATTTTTTCAAAATCGTCTTCTCAAAATTATTTTTTCAGGAACTACTGTATAAAAAGAGCATTCACGTGAGAGCTTTTTCAGTAATTTTGCTGATAGTGCATCCTACTTGAAGCATTTTTGACATTATCTTTTCAGAATCGTCTTCACAAAATAATTTTTTTGAAACTACTGTAAAAAAAAATCTTTCTTGTCGATATAAACCCCTCTAAACCCTTAACCTAAACCCTTTTACAAAACCCATAATAGCTAAACACAAAAATTATTTTTTAAAAAAACTAAAGCCTAATTTAATTTATTTATTTAAAACCCCTAAATCTAATTTAATTTATTTATTTAAAACCCCGAAATCTAATTTAATTAATTTATTTAAAACCCCTAAAACCTAATTTAATTATTTTAAAAAAAAAACTCTAAACCTTAATTTATTTTTAAAATTTTTTAAACCCTAAATAACTAAAACTCTAAATTATTTTAACAAAATATTAACACTACAACCCTAAACTCACAAACCCTAGGCACGAAACATGCAAATAGCCTTAACCCTAGAAAAACACGGGCTAAAAACGCGTCCCTGAGGGTGTGATTTTGCCATGTTAGTAAAGCGCGTCTACGTAGTGCATTTTGTGCTAACATGGGAAAATCGCTCCCTTAGGGACGCGTTTTGCTAGAATTTCCCCTTAAAATGTTTATACGTGAACACTATTTATTTATTCAAATATTTATAGTTGAATCAAAATTAAAGTTTCATTTATATACTTAAACTGTAATTAAAATTTCAAGTGTATAATAATACTGAATCAAAATTTAAACATTAAAATGCACATGAAAATTCATGTATAACTTCATATATATCCCATTTAAATAACAAATTTTTTACAACTTTGATAATTAGGCTAGCTTAGCCAATGTGAATTTACATACGAGTTTAAGTAATAATATAATAGGAACATATATCAATGCATGCTTTAAAATTTAAATGTCAGTCCTTAAAGAAAGTGATTCACGCCTTAAATATTGTTTTAATTTCTTTATTATATTTTATCTACCCATATGTTTTTTATATTGAGAATTTATGTTGAAAATTGTGATTTTAACTTCAGAGGGACAAAAGCAAGTCACTCCATTGCAATCCTTAAAATTTGAGGATTCTACTTCACTAATTTCAATCTTAGTAGTATTAGTAATGATAACAAATAGAAAGGATTGATTGTCTCAACCACAAGAGTGGAATGTGTATCACAAATATTTCAATACCATAAGTGTACATATTAGATAATAATAATTACAATGAAGGTAAATTCGAGTTAGAAATAGTTTCAACATCGAAACCTAAGAGATAAATTTTAAGAACTAAAAGTAATGAATCACTCTAGAATTAATTAGGCACTCTATCCAAACAATCGATGATAACTATGTTGAGTTAAATTAATTAATTTAAAATTGAAGAGATGATGGAGTAGATATGTAACACCCTAAAATTTGAGGTTAGAAGTTTTGAGATTTGTAGGTAGGGTCAGTGGCTAGATCGGACAATTGGGTTTGTTGTTGTGTTTTATGTTAGAATGGGCATGCTGGTCTGGTGGTTTGTTGTGTGTTAATTTGTTTCCTCGTGTGTGTTTATGGGAGTAATTTTATTTTCGATTTATTTTTTTAGTTGCTAAAATATTTATTAGTTTTAGCTATTTTAATTTATTTTTATTTTGAGAATAGAAAAAAAATCCCCAAAAGAAAAAAAGAGTGTTGCACACTCTTCCCCTCTTCTCTATTTTGTTCTTTGTGACTTTTCAATTTTCTTTCTTCCTAAAAAGAAAATATTCAGTTTCTTTGGATTCTTTGCTTCTTCCATTTTATCGTTGTTGTTGGTTGTCAAGGGAGTTTTATTGTCCGGTGTTTGGTAAATTAGAAGAGAAGAAGGTAGGTTTTGCTTATGAGGATTTTGAAAATGTCTCTTTCGTTTTCTATTTTGTTATTAAATTGAAGTTTTCGTTATGTTAATTGAGGTTTTTGAATTGGTTTAGAGGAGCGAATCGAATGATTCTGGTGTTTGCTATCAGAACGAATCGAATGATTCTGGTGTTTGCTATCGCGTCTATGGTGTATGTTCAGAAACTCTTCGATTCCTTATTGAATTGCTGCTTGAGTTCTGCGAAAATTTAACAATTTTTGTGTATTTCCAAAATTGACTGATCTGACGTGTGGTTTTGGTTTTGAATTGTTGTGAATTATGGGAAATTTTGTAATTTCTGGTATGTTTTTGAGTTTAAGCAATTGAATGTCTATTTGATGGTGAATTACATGTTTTTCAGGCTATTTCGGTATAGTTTCTTGACCACAAGGGTGGCCACAGGGTGTGTGCCCCACACGGGCAGTTTATATGGCCGTGTGCAATTAGGAATTTAGGGTTTTCGATCATTTTTGGTGCCACACGGTCTGGCCACAAGGGCATGTGTCCCCACATGGGCGTGTGAGATCTCCACACAGTCGTGTCTCCTCTGTTCTTAATTTTTAGCACTTTTGGACAGTGAGTTACATGGGCTACTCACACGGGTGTGTGTTCCCTCCACACGAGCGTGTGTGGCCTTTATATAGGCATGTAGACCCCCACATGGCCTAGGCATTTTCACACGGCCATGTGGCCTTATGTCTCCAAATTTTGTACTGTGTCTATTTTTTATCTGATTATGATTCTGTGTGTTTCGACCCTTAGCTAAGTCTTTGTACTAGTGGTGGGGACCTTGTTTCAACCTGGACTTGTGCGTTATTCCCAATCATAGCTCTAATTAAGCAATTCAGTTGAGTGTTAATTAATGTTATGTTATATCTTATTTTGATTCTGGGCATTTGAATGTGTGCATTTCTAATTTCATACTCTGTTTCTGTAAGTCTATCTTCGAATAGTGTGCATTTTGCATTTGCATTAATTTTTTTTGGGTTTGGTTGTGAAGAGAAGGGAATCTGATCTATTTTAACAATTTCAACTGCAACATGTCTGTACAACGGTTTATCGCAATGCACAGTAATACATATATATTAGCTACGTTGCATATTAACATTTGAGTGGCTTAGTTCACATATTTGGTGTGTAGGGTTGGATGGGCCTTTCGAGGTCCTATGAGATGTGCATGGTTGGATGAGCTTAATTAGCTCTTTTTGGGATGTGATTAGTGGATGGAGAGATGTTTGGCTGGTTGGGTGGGTTTTTATTACTTGTTGCATTCATTCCGCATTTTTTCTATCTGTTTGATTGCGAGACTAACTGTTTATAGATCAAGGTGTTTCAGTGCTGATACGTTTGATTTGTTTATGAAGACTATCCATATATCAGATTGTTATTGAGTTTTATTTTTTTATTGTGACATTTTGGTGTTCATTTATCTATCATTTTCGAACTCACGCTGACCTCGTATAGCTCACTCCTTTAGTTTATCCCTTTGTAGGTACCCTTGTTTTCTGTAGCTGGACTTGGCATGACGAAGGTGTCGGAGTGATTTGTTTTAAGCTGGACTAATAAAACGAATTTTTAGATTTATAAACTTGTGATCTGTTTTGAATTTTAAACCTCTATAAAGATTGTGTTACAATCTGATTTGGGATTTTCGTAAATAGTTTTGTTTTGAATTCTATAAACTTTGGTACTTATTTCCGAACGCTTTCAACGTGACTTGAGTTCTCTATTTTGAATCCTAAAAGGGCTAAATGGTTTAGTTCGATTTTTAATAACTGTGTTCGAATAAGATTTTAACAACTCATTTTGTAAAATTGTTTTAGATCACTTCGATGACCAATGTAACCTCCGGGATTCGGTCTAAACTTCTAGGCTAGGTTATGGGGCGTTACAAGATAAATGGATTTAAAATTGTGAATCTTTCAATCAAAATAGTGAATGAAAGTAATATTTCTAGTTTCTTTGAAAATCCTTCAACCAAAAAAATAAGATTCAAGGACTCAAGTACGGATGAAGGCTCTAATATGGTAGTTGATTCAGAACCTAAGTCAACGCTTTCCTGGAAAGATTGACTTTTGGGTGGTAGGTCTGAAGGATCTAAGGCGTCGGATGCCTAGTCTCGACTTAGTGAAGATGACGATTTTGAACTTTTGGATGGGGATATTACAAGATCCCTGATCAATAGCATCCCTGTGATCAGTTTCTCTAAAAGAATTAATCATTTATTGATCAAAGACATAGTAACAATGGTGGTTATTAAGCTTTTGGGATGATCCATTGGATATAATGTCCTAAAAAATAGAGTTAGCAGTCTATGGAAGCCAACATTGTCGTTCCACTTAATGGACATAGAGAACGAATATGTTTTAGTTAAATTTCTGAAACAAAGGATTATGAAAAAGTACTTATCGTGTAACCTCCCAAACCCGACCTAGACATTATGACTAGATTCAGATGGCTACATTAGCCATCGAAATGGCTAAGCTAACTTATGTTACTTTTAAAGACCTTAAATAAACTCATTTTAGAGAAAACCATAGCTATACTTTGAGTTAGCTTAAAAGCATTTATTATTTAAGTTGTGTATACTTAGGATTCATTTTATTGTTGATAGTGTTGTTTTACAAAGTCTGTTTGCTTGTCGCTCTTCTTAAAAAAAACTCAATGTTAAACTAATGCAACAAAAAAAAACTATTTTTCAAGTCATTTGGAAACTTAGTTGCCTTATCAATTTGTTTTTCAAAAACAGTTCCTTGCAATGCAGCGGAAACTAGGGAACAATATCAAATTTTACTTAAGTCCGACATCATGCATTATCTAGTTATTATGCTCGAGTAATCTATGCATGCAAAAATCTCCAAAAGAAAAGTTACCAAGCCATAGACCAGAAATAATTAAAAATTACAAGCCAAAAAAATAAAAACTTAGTAATACTTATTAAGAATAGTTCGTGTAACACCCCAAACCCAGCCTAGACGTTATGGCCGAATTTGGCGATGTCACATAGAATGGAATTCTGAAAGCTAATTTATTACGATAAAACCATGTTCATTTTATTAATCTTTTTGATTCCAGAAATCGCTTACTCATCTAGTCGTTGGTTTTGAAACAAAATTCATTGCGGAGGCTTTAGAAATCATTTATTTTATGAAAAACTAAGTTAACTAGGTAAATTCGTTCATATTAGGAAAATCCTTTTTGTTTTAGAGAAAACCGTTTGTTCATTAAGTTTGTGCAGTTATTAAATCCACGAAAATAGTATAAAATACGAAATAAAAGCAACCAGTCCCAAAAGTCCACTTTACATAAAAAAATAACCCAGAAAATAATTAAGGAATAATTATTAAAACTAAAATTAAAACAATTTAAAATACGTGTGGCCACCGTCGAGTCCTCTGACACACCGATCCGTCAAGTATGGGGATTACCTGTATAGTTACAACAGAAAGGGGTGAGTTTTCATAAACTCAGTATGTAATCCTTACAAAAAACATGCATACAGTCAATTAACAGTAAACAGTCAAATGCAGTCTGGGCCTAAGCCCATTACAGTCCCAGTAGCAGTTTGGGCTTTAGCCCAACTCAGTTTTAGTATTCAGTATCAGTAATGTACTAGAGTCGTAGCCCATCACAGTAACAGTCATGCATACAGTAATCAGTAACAAAGTCCTACCCAACCAGCCTCTACACACCATCTTCGTCCAACCCTACACTCTATATGGGGATTAAATCAACCCACCCATCCCTACACTCCAGGTAATACAGAATGCGGCACAAACAGTAGTTTGCAGCTGAGCTGCCAGTATATTAGGCTTAAGAGCCTTTCAGTACACTTCCTCTAAATATCATCATCCCCACCCAATGCAATGCAAACATACAATATGTCATGCTTTTATGCAACCATCAGTCATACGTATACATACACATATCAGTAATCATGCATCACATACACTCAGATAATACATTTAGGGATATAGGTAACGCTTATCGACCCTACAGTAGGTTCATAGTCGGCTTAGACAACCCGTTCAACCGTATGAATCATTTCAGATAAATGGGCTCACACGGCCATGTGGCTTGCTTGTGTGGGCCCACACGACCCAAATTTACCTTGGCCGTGTGGATCACATGGTCTGGCCCAAAATTTCACACGCCCGTGTGATTTACACGTCTGGACCCACACACCTGTGTAGCCCACACGACCCAAATCAGTCCAACCCCTGTGTAGCACACGGCCTGCCTGGTTATCACATGGTCGTGTCATGGGCGCACGAACTGACCACGTCAAACACACGCTTGTGTTAGGGCACGCAACCTACTACACGGGTGACCACACGCCCGTGTGGCATCGACAGTTAGGTTTTTGCCTTTCGTCGAAACCTCATTTTCTGTATAATCGAGTACACACCTGATATTGTTTCAATGGAAAACCACTCCCGAGCCTACCAGAACCGCTACTGCAGTACTTCGAAGATTAACCACTACCTCGCAGGAGTTAATCACGTTCTTCTCGACACACTGCTGTCCATAACACAGATATAACCCCAATGAACAATGGAAAAATTGCAAGTTAACGAGAAACAGAGCCTCACTTACCCGATTATGCGATGGAGACCAAAATAGAAGAACAAAAGTGCGAGAACCGATAAGAAAACAAATACCGAAAGTGGGAAAGAAAGAAACGGTAGAAACAAAAAGAGAATTTTGAAAAAAAAATGCCAGAACTTGGGGAAGGAAATCGAAATTTTTGAAAAACAAAATAAAATTTGATATTTTCCCCCAATTCCTTAATTATCTCTCCAAATAACCCACTAACAACCAACTCCTCAGAATTCTTGTTTGACCGAAACTCTCTCGGCCAAACAAGGAAAAAAATAACCTCCCTCACTCGCGCAGGGACTCGAATTCCAGACCTCCAACACACCAACACACATCTTAACCATTAGACCAACAGACCTATTTTGATATGATTCTACCAATGATTTAATATAAGCCCGCTGATTAAGTATAATGTTTAATTCAGAAAAATACCAAAATTTGTCAAAGCTAAGGCTTGAACTTGGGACCTCACACATACACCTAGAACACTAAACCATTAAAGTAAATACATAGTTGTGTCACAGTTTAACAAAAACAGAAGTAAGAATTTTGGGGCGTTACAACTCTACCCCTTAAAAGAAAATTTCAGCCTGGAAATTTACCTGATCAGAATAGATGAGGATACTGCTGACGCATCATATCCTCAGGCTCTCACATGGCCTACTCAGTGCTATGATTCCTCCACAAGACCTTTACAAGTGGAATGGATTTCCTTCTTAGAACCTTAACATCGTGATCCAGAATCTGAACTGGCTCCTCCTTAAAGGTCAAGTCTGGCCTAACATCGATCTCCTCCACAGGGACAATGTGAGGAGGATCAAAGTGGTGCCGCCTTAACATCGAGACGTGGAAGACGTCATGAATGCGTTTTAGCTCTGGAGGTAACTCCAACTGATAAGCGACCAACCCCACTTGCTTCAAAATCTGGTATGGCCCAATAATCCTAGGGCTTAGCTTGCCCTTCCAACCAAACCTTAGAACTTTCTTCCATGGAGAGACCTTAAGAAATACAAAGTACCTCGTAGAATACTTAATCTCGTGTCTTTTAAGGTCCGCATAAGACTTATGCCTGTCAGAAGTCATTCTCAAACAATCCGGAATCAACCTAATCTTATCATCTGTCTCGAAAACCAACTCAAGACCCAGAACACATCGCTCGCCCAACTCAGTCCAACATAAATGAGTGCGACACATACAACCATACAGTGCCTCGTAAGGTGCCATCTGGATGCTAGACTGGAAGCTATTATTGTAGGAAAACTCCGCTAATGGCAGATAGTCCTTCCAACTGCCTCGGAAATCAATAACACAGCTCCTCAACATATCCTCCAGTATCTGAATCACCCTCTTAGACTGACCATCGGTCTAAGGATAGAACGCAGTACTGAAATCTAACTTTGAACCTAGAGTCTCATGCAACTTGCTCTAAAACTGAAATGTGAAACGAGGATCCCTATTGGAGATGATCGAAACCGGTACCCCATACAGTCTCACTATCTCAGAAATATAAAGCTTCGCCAGCTTCTGCAGAGAATAATCCACCGTAACTGATAGGAAGTGTGCAGACTTGGTCAACCGATCCACGATGACCTAAACAGAATCCTTCTTAGTGGGAGTCAAGGGTAACCCACTAACGATGTCTATCGTCACACGTTCCTACTTTCAGAGGGGAATCTTAATCGGCTGTAGCAAACCCGAAGGCAACTGATGCTCAGCCTTAACTTGTTGGCATGTCAAACATCTAGCCAAAAAATCAGTAACCTCTCGCTTCAATCCTAGCCACCTGTACAACTCTCAAAGATCTTGGTACATCTTATTCCCACTAGGGTGCATAGCGTAAGGGCTACTATGCTCCTCTATCAATATAGACTATCTCAAATTGGAATAATTTGGCATACATATTCAGCCTCAAAAACACAACACACCCTCAGAGTTCAACCCAAAGTCCGTAGTGCTACCACTCTTAATCTGTCGGAACCAAAGACCAAAAGACTCATCCTCTCTTAATCTACTCAATCTAAGTCGGTTTGACTTGCAGTTCAGCCAACAAACTCCTATCATCGAACAGGCTAAGTTGAGCGAACATCGCTTTCAGATCAGTCATAACCCTATGGCTCAAAGGATCGGCCACCACATTAGCCTTGCCTGGATGGTACTCAATGGTACAGTCGTAATCCTTAAGTAGCTCAACCCATCTATGCTACCTAAGATTCAGCTCCTTCTGAGTAAGGAGGTACTTGAGGCTCTTGTGATTAGTGTAGGTGACACACTTCTTACCATACAAACAGTGCCTCCAGATTTTCAAAGCAAAAACTACGGCGACCAATTCCAAATCATGTATCAGGTTGTTCGCCTTATGCGTCTTAAGCTGACGTGACGCATATGTTACTACCTTACCATCCTGTATGAACACACATCCCAAATCGACATGTGATGCATCACTATAAACCGTGAACTCCTTTTCAGGTTCAGGCTGTATCATAACAGGAGCCCTAGTTAGTACAGTCTTAAGCTTCTCAAAGCTCTCTTACTACGCATCAGTCCAGAAAAATGATACACCATTACGTATCAGCTTAGTTAAGAGTGCTGCAATCAGTGAGAAACCTTCTACAAACCGTCGGTAATAACCTGCCAACCCCAAAAACCTGCAGATATTAGACACATTCTTAGGCTGCTTCCAATCCAGTACAACCTCAACCTTTCGAGGATTGACTCAAATCCCCTCAGCAGACACCACATGACCCAGAAATGTTACTTTACGTAACCAGAACTCTCACTTGCTGAACTTAGCATAGAGCTTCTTTTCTCTCAAAATTTGAAGAACAATCTTAAGGTGCTCGTCATGCTCATCCTCTATCCTGAATAAACTAATATGTCGTCGATGAACACTACCACAAACCGATCTAGGTAGAGTTGAAACACTCGGTTCATCATATCCATGAAAGATGCCGGTGCATTAGTCAGTCCAAATGGCATTACTAGGAACTCGTAGTGACTGTAACGAGTCCTAAACGTCGTCTTATGTACGTCAGCCTCCTTAACCCTCAACTGATGGTACCCAGACCGGAGATCAATCTTAGAAAACACAGACGCCCCTCGAAATTAGTCAAACAAATCATTTATCCTCGAAAGTGGATACTTGTTCTTAATGGTCAACTTGTTCAGTTAACGATAGTCGATGCACATCTTGTTAACAAATAGTACCGGTGCTCCCCACGAAGTCACACTATGGCAAATGAACCCACGATCTAACAACTCCTGAATCTAAGCCTTAAGCTTCTTAAGCTCTTTGGGTGTCATTCGGTAAGGAGCGATAAACACCAGAGCTGTACTAGAATAGAGTCTATCCCAAACTGCACTTCACGATTCGGAGGTAACCCTAGTAGCTCTTCAGGGAAAACGTCCAAAAAATTATTTACCGTTCTGATGTCCTTAACAATAGAGTCCCCAGAATCAAGAACACTTACTAGGCCAAAAATGCCTCACATCCCTTATGAACCAACTTCTCCACCACCAGCACAGAGATCACATTAGATTAATAATTCCGGCGTCCCCAACCATGACTACCTTATTATTATCTTCAGTTCTCAAGACGATCCTCTTTGTCGCAC
The DNA here is from genome assembly GCF_007990345.1 of Gossypium hirsutum. Taxonomy (NCBI): domain Eukaryota; kingdom Viridiplantae; phylum Streptophyta; class Magnoliopsida; order Malvales; family Malvaceae; genus Gossypium; species Gossypium hirsutum. The sequence goes on along the minus strand of NC_053434.1, from coordinate 22,667,280 downwards.
AGTTCAAACTTACTCTGTGCTTCACTAGCCAATCCATCCCCAATATCATATTGAACTCCCCAAACGGAAGCTCCATCAAGTCAGCTAGAAATACTATCCCTTGAACCTCTAAAGGAACATTCCTATACAATTTGCTAACTCTAACCGATTATCCCAGTGGACTCAGTACAGTCACCTCACTCGTAGTGTTCTCAACCGATAACCCCAGATTTTTAGAAACAGAACAGGCTAAATAGGAATGAGTAGATCCTATGTCTATCAGAGCAAGATATGGTACATCAAAAATAAGGAACTTACCAGTGATAACGTCCGGAGCATCTCTGTCTTCTCAGCGACGTACAGCATACACCAAAGCAGGCTGCCTCACCTCAATCTGTCCAGCACTTCTGCATGGTGCTCTCTATCTACGGCCCATGCTATTACCACCCCTAGCCTGACTATGGCCTCTCGGTGGCTGCTGTGCTACCTTTTGTTGTTTCGTAACCACAAATACTTTTGAAATAGAAATTTATTTTAATATTTTTGCATGAATATTGATATGATAGGAAAATCATATGAAAATATCGATAGAAAAATTTTATCGATTTAGTGGTTAGTCAGAAAAAGTAATTATTGAAGAAATTGGGTAAAAACAAGTTATCAAGACCTCAATCTCGTAAAACTAAGTCAGAAATATTTTTATAAATATTTATGAAATTTATTAATTTGGTATTAAAATTTCGTTAGGAAATTTTAATGTTTGGGTAGTCAATTAAATAAAAAGGACTAAATTAGAAAATGTGTAAAAGTGGCTGGGATGATTAAATAGTTTAAGTGTCTAATGAGAAAGGATTTAAAAGGAAATTAGACCCAAAATTTATTTGGGATGGACGGAAAGGGCATGTAATCAGCAAGAAAATGAATGATTTAAGGGAAAAATTGGAATATTGCATCATTAACTAAATAAAATTAGGACTAATATGGAAATATTTAGATTTTTTGTGATTTCTCTTCATTCTCATCAGCCAAAACGCCATAGGAGGGGTTCTTTAAGCTGGTATTTCATAATTTTTGAACCAAGTGAGTTAATCCTTGCATTTTTCTTGTAATTTTTGTGTTTTTAAGACTTTTACAACTAGGTCCTACTATTAAATTAATTAGTTTTTGATTTCATGGATGAAATTGAAAGTCACCATGGTTTAGTGTTGTAAGTTTATGATGATATAGTATGAAATTTAAGCTTTAATTTGTTTATGAGATGATTTTATTAGGTAATTTCAATAGAAATTGATTTTTAGGACCTAATTGTGAAAAAGTTTGGATTGAAGTCTAGTGCTGAAATTCTGATTCCCAAAGGTTATAAAGTAGTTTAAAGTGATAGAATAAAGTGTTAATTGAGAAAAATCAGCTCAATTGAGAGGTTAATTAAGTAGGGACAAAATTATCATTTATTAAAAGCTTAGGGGAAAAATGGTAATAAACATCTTGTACTAAAATAGTTTTTGGCAGTAGCAGTAGGATAACTTTGAAAAATCACCATAAATTGAGGAAATCGAATTAGAGGATGAAAAAAATATGGAATTAAAGCTTATTGAGTCTAGTTTTTCATATAAGAAACAATGTAAGAAACGAAATTGTAAATCATGAGATATAATAAATTATGTGAGACAAGGTTAGAATGTATTCGGGTTCCCCTATTCCGACTTTGGAAAATCATCAAAAATTGTATAAAATAATTAGGGGCTAAAATTTACATGTTTAAATTATTAATGAGTCTATTGTCAAAAGAAATAAACAGAAACATCAACCAAACTTTGTACTAAGCGATAATTAATTTTTAGCAAAGAAAGGTCGAAGTTGTCAGACAGCTAAACAAGGGTAAGTTTGAAGATTTTACTGTACTTATTGGCTGAACCAAAAATTCTGAAAATTTTATGGTAGAAAGGCATTTGAGTCTAGTTTCAGAAACATCAAGCGGTTTTTTTATTTCAAATTCTATATCTTGAGATATAAATAATTTAGTAACTATGACTTAAGTAGACAGCTTTGAATGAACTATAAATAATAGTGGAATTATAGAGAATGTTACATATAAACATGAAATGTATTAAATTGATAATTAAATTTTTATTTAGATCCAAAAAAATCAAATATGAAGCTAGATCGAGGAAACGAAAAAGTTCGAGATTAGTAGATTTTTGTATATGAACAAGTATCGAGGTAAGTTCGTGTAACTTGAATTATATTCTTAAATGCTTGAAATGTATGTTATTGATGTGAATATGATTTGAATGTTCATTGTATGAAAATTTATGAAATATTGATATATTTGATAAAAAAGGGGAAGAAATCTCAGTTGAATGAAAAGAAAATTTGATGGATCTCTAAAAAGGAATTGACGGTAAAAAGGATCTAGCTCGGATGGGTGATCCTCTCCTAATATAGCCCTTCCGAAGAATATGTGTACAATGGATTTAGCCCGGATGAGTAATCCGAATTAGGGTCTGAATTTATCCTGGACTGGTAATTCAGAGCCAAGCTCATTAGAGTAATGTCGTTGCTGGGGATTTAGCCTGGTCTGGTAATCCCGACAATACTCTGTGAGTTTATATTACAGGGGATTTATCCTGGAATGGTAATCCCACTGTAAGGATGAGGTTCGCGGGAGTGTGCTCTCTGAAATGGAAATGTGCGCACATGAATATGAATTGACAGGCCCGAAATTGTACACTAAAAGTGTACCTCTGAAAATCCATTGAAATTTCAAGAAATTCAACGGGATAAATATGGGAAATAATAAGCGTAATAGAAAACATGGAATTGATGAGCTCATCAATCATTAATCTTTGTATTGAAGTCATATGATGCTATTTGATTAATGTTTTGGTTGAGTTTGTGTGTGATAGATAAATGGTAAATTGAATGGATGTATTAATATCTATTGTATTGTATTGAAAATATTAGGTAAGTATAATTCTTGTTACATGGGCTTACTAAGCACAATGTGCTTACCCTGTTTCCTTTTTCCCTGTTTTGTAGTATTAAGAGCTCGGAGGTCGGATTCGGTTGGAGACACATCACACTATCAACCTCAATATTTTGGTATACCAAGAAACTTTATTTTGGAAATCAATGGCATGTATAAGTTAATAAAGTAAATGTTAATGTGAAATGAATGTAAAGTTAGCCATTGGTATGGCTAATGAATCTTGGTTTTGGTATGTGATGAGGTTATCTTATAGATATGCATGAATCTATCTTGAAAATATGTTGAATTGGATTGGACTCGGTTTAAAATTGTAGGGAAGGTTAGATATCTATAAAGGGGTTATATTGAGTTCATAAAAAACATGTAGAGTTTTAAAAAAAATTCCCTATGGTTTCGATTTAATTCGGGTTTGGTCTCGATGTATGTTTTGGGCTTTGGAGGCCCATCTAAGGGACATCATAACATGTTTCGATGAATGAATAGTATTTAACTCGTAATAACGAAAAATTAATTCTGTAAACTCTGGTAATGCCTCGTACATTATTCCGGAGATGAATATGGGTAGGGGGTGTTACACCACACCTCAAACACGCCCCAATCCTCCTCCAACACTCACCCTGATGGCGCCTACCACAATCTCCACACAGCTGTAATCCAGTAGGAGTAACAGGGGCCCAGCTCTAATCGGCCCATCAGTCTTAGCCTTTTTCTTAAGCCTTTATACCTAGCTTGAGGGTTCCGAAACCCTCTTGTTCTTACCTCTCTCAGGCTCTCTGTTTTGGCGCTCAGCGTGCTTAACCTCCTCGGTGATCTTTTCCTTCCCCACTAGTACAACAAACTCTCGCTCCCTCTATAGAGCCACCAAAACCCTCAGGTTATCCCTCAGCCCATCCTCAAATCAGACACACCCTTCATATTCATCTGCCACCATGCCTCGAGCATAACAGCTCAGCCTCAGGAATTCAGACTCATACTCGGCCATAGATTAGTCTCCCTAAGTGAGGTTTAGAAACTCACGTCTCCTAGCATCAACATAACTGGCTCCCACATATTTACTCTGAAACGTAGTCTTAAAGAACTCCCAGGTCAATCAATCGGGTTGAGTGTCCTCCTTAATAGTCAACAACCATTGATAATCCTCATCAGGCAGCAACAAGGCAGCACCCTTTAATTTCTGCTCAGAGGTGAAATCTAAGTCATCCATAATCCGCTCCGTAGCCTCCATTCAGTACTCGGCCACATTAGGGGCGACTCTAGTGACACCCCTAAAAAGCTCAGTTCAATTAGACAGAAGTCGTTCTGTAATCGACCCACGGCCCCCAGATCCAGTATTAGGCCCAACGACCCCAGCCATGCGATCTTGAGACCCAGTCTCAGTAGCAGACGACACTGGCGTCTCACTCGTGTCTAGGTTTCAAATACTGCCTAGTGAAGAGGACTCAGGTCGAGCACCTCTATGGCCTCTTCCTCAGCTCGTGTGCTCATATCTAATCAGATTTATCTATATTAAAAATTTTATGAATCAGTTACGATTTCAGTGTTTATTAGCAAATATTTTATGCAAACAGTTTCAATAATTCAGAGAGATTTTCATAAATCGCAGTCTCTATCAATTTTGCTACAGTCTCAGTTTTATTACAGTTTCAATATACAATGCCTAGAGTGTTTTCACAACATACTACCTACAGTAGTTCTGAATATCATATCATTTTCAAAAAATCAATTTTCAGAATATTTACAAAATCGGCGGTAGAGACTCGGTGTACCACATACTCAGTCAAATCCTTTCAAATCATTTGGAAATCAGTTCTCAAAACAAGTTTTAAAACCAAAAATCCATAGCTGAGTTTTGCAACATGACTCTAATACAACTAAATGTAACACCATAAACCCGGCCTAGACGTTATGACTGAATCTAGCGATGTCATATGGAATGAAATTTTGAAAGCTAATTTATTAAGATAAAACTGTATTCATTTTATTACTCTTATTGAGTCCAGAAACCGCTTACTCATCTAGTCGTTGGTTTTGAAATAAAATTCATTGCGGAGGCTTTAGAAATCATTTATTTTATGAAAAACTGAGTTAACTAGGTAAATTCGTTCATCTTAGGAAAATCCTTTTATTTTAGAGAAAACAGTTTGTTCGTTGAGTTTGTGTAGTTATTAAATCCCAAAAAACAATCTAAAATCTGAAATAAAAGTAACCAATCCAAAATGTCCACTTTACATCAAAAATAACCCAGAGAATAATGAAGGAATAATTATTAAAACTGAAATTAAAACAATTTAAAATATGTATAGCCACTGTCGAGTCCTTCGCCACACCGATCCGTCAAGTCTGGGGATTACCTGTATAGTTCAACAGAAAGGGGTAAGTTTTCGTAAACTTAGTGTATAATTCCCACAGAAAACATGCATACAGTCAATTAGCAATAAACAATCAAATGCAGTCTGGGCCTAAACCAATTATAGTCCTAGTAGTAGTTTGGGCCTTAACCCAACTCAATTTCAGTATTCAGAATCAATTATGCACTAGAGCCGTAACCCATCACAGTAACAGTCATGCATATAGTAATCAGTAACAAAGTCCTACCCAACCTACCTCTACACACCATTTTCGTCCAACCCTACACTCCATGTGGGAATTAAATCAACCGACCCATCCCTACATTCCAGGTAGTACCGAATGCAGCACAAACAGTCCTTTACAGCTGAGCTAGCAGTATATTAGGCTTAAGAGCCTTTCAGTACACTTCCTCCAAATATTATCATCCCCACCCAATGCAATGCAAACATAAAATATGTCATACTTTTATGCAACCATCAGTCATACGTATACATACACATATCAGTAATCATACAGCACATACACCCAGATCATACATTTAGGGATCTAGGTAACGCTTACCGACCCTACAGTAAGTTCACAGTCGACTTGGGTGACCCGTTCAACTGTAGGAATCATTTTAGATAAATGGGCTCACACGCCTATGTAAGCCCACATGGCCCAAATTTTCCTTGGCCATATTGATCACACGGCCTGACCCAAAATCCCACACGTCTGTGTGAACCCACACACCAGTGTAGACCCACACACCCGTATGACCCACACGACCTAAATCAGTTCAACCCGTGTGTAGCACACGGCTTGTCTGGCCATCACAGAGCCGTGTCATGCACGCACGGACAGGCCTCGTCGAACACACGTCCGTGTTAGGGCATATGACCTACCACATAGTCGATCGCACGCCTGTGTGGTGTCGAGAGTGAGGTTTTTAGCTTTCATCGAAACCTCGTTTTCTGTGCAATCGAGTACACACCTGGTATTATTTCGTTGGAAAACTACTCCTGAGCCTACCAGAACCAACACTCCAGCACTCTAAAGATTAACCACTACCTCGCAGTAGTTAAATCACATTCTTTTCGACACGTTGTTGTCCACAACACATATATAACCCTAATAAACGATGGTAAAAATGCAAGTTAACGAGAAACAGAGCCTCACTTACCTGATTACGCGATGGAGACCGAAATGGCAGAACAAAAGTACGAGAACCGACAAGAAAATAAATACCGAAAGTGGGAAAGAAAGAAACGACAGAAACAAAAGGAGAATTTTGAAAAACAAAGGCCAGAACTTGGGGAAGGAACTGAAATTTTCGAAAAACAAAATAAAATCTAATATTTTCCTCCAATCCCTTAATTATCTCTCCACTAACCTACTAACAGCCAACTCCTCAGAAATCCTGTTTGACCGAAACTCTCTTGGTCAAAGAAGGAAAAAAATAACCTCCCTCGCTCGCTCAGGGACTCGAACTCCATACCTCCAACACACTAACACATATCTTAACCACTAGACTAGCAAGCCTATTCTGATATGATTCTACTAATGATTTAATATAAGCTCGCTGCTCAAGTATAAGGCTTAATTCAGAAAAATAAAAAAATTTGCCAAAGCTAAAGCTTGAACTTGGGACCTCACACACACTCCCAAAACACTCAACCACTGAAGCAGATACACGGTTGTGTCACGGTTTAACAAAAACGGAAGTAAGAATTTTAGGGTGTTACAGTTAGAGGTCCAATGCGATTTTTCGAATGCCGAGTCTAGTCCTAATTTCGAGGTTTACCTGAGAAGTAAAACACTATTGGGGGTGAGCTTATGAAAAGCTCAGTGTGAATCGAACAATATTTAAACAAACAAAAACATCAAATACAATGAAACATATTAGCATTAATAGAAGAAAACAGAACCATCATAGGAATTTCATATAATTACATAGCCACTATCAAATTGATGTCAAACGGTGTATGAGCATGAGACATCATTCATATGATTAACAGTCAGTAATTTTGATACCATTCAATACAACACAATCCAAAACATATCATAAATCAATAACATTTGAATATGTCGTGAGCATGATGCAATGCAAAAAAGGTTCTTACCTATACCATCCACTACACAACACGAGTTCCCTAGAACCCGTCATCCGAACTCCAAAACATTATGGGCTTAAGCCCGTTGTGGTTAAAACCACCGATGACAATATGCAGAAAATTCTGCTAGTAAAAATGTAGACAAGTTGCCAGTAAAAGTGCGATAAATCGCTATTCCCTTCGGTACTCCAGGTGCAGTACACTGACTAAGAATAATGCAGACTTAATATGCCGCTAGAACTCCATAGAACTCCTCCTTCAACCAAAAAATCCCAACCAAATGCATATGCAATATGTCAGACAATCTCATACATAATCATATTACAATACTTTTCACATTCATTTGACATGCTCAGCATGTCCTCAATAATCAAATACTTTTAGTAATTGGAAACAGTGTTCCAATATTTCAAATTACCATTGTGTTGGTCTCAATCAATATCGTTCAATTTCATATACTTTACGAATTTTTATTGTGCATAATAACACCCTTTTCACTATACAATATAACAAACATCTCATGCATTTAAATCATACATAAGCTTAATATCTCAACAAATTATATCATTCAGTCAAACATTCTCATATCTCATAAGTCAAATATGTAGTTACAAACTCAATCAAACATTCATACTATCAAACTAGCAATTTTGCCAACATGTCAATCTTTATAGGCTCGAAACATACCTGTTTTGGCCACTCACAAAATCAATAATTTGGCTATCAAGACAATCTAATCAGCAAGCTAATTTATCAAATATAACATGATATTTAACATTTTCAAACTATTTTATAAGTTTAGGACCGACACCTTATTTTTCGCTTCCTCCTAGCACACTAGCAAATCTTTTAATTTTTTATAATAATTTCTTAAATGGATCAAAACCAAAATTTAGTATAAATTCAATCAATTTACCATTAAACCAGCCCCCAAACACCCACTTATGATTTCAAACCAATAGTTGAAATTATAACTATTTTATGAATTTGTAACACCCCTAACCTGTAACCATCACCGAAATTGGTTAAAAGGCATTACCGGACTCATAACTCAGATCAGAACAATCAATTATCAAATATCATCTCATTTCAATAATCATGGGTCATTCATATTCAGTACGAACTTAAATCGAGCAAACAAAGTCTAAACCATGCATCTAGGACTAAATCGATAACATGTGAACCTTTCAGAACTTATAAAAATTTTCAACTTTTAAAAGGTCACACGTCCGTGTGAACTGGCTGTGTGGGGACATGCCCGTGTATTTAAGCCGTGGCGAAATAGGGCATACATACTGACTTGTCCATATGGCCACAAGACACACCCGTGTGTCAAGCCGTGTGAAAATTAGGGAGGCTACTGACTTGGCCACACGGCCGACCACATGCCCGTGTGCCAGCCCGTGTGCGATATACGACCAATAGACACGCCCGTGTGTCTAGGCTGTGTCAAAACTGGAGGGTATACTGACTTTAATTCGTAGGGTACCCCAGGGGATACATGGTTGTGTAACATGACCGTGTGTCGCACACAGCTGAGACACATGCCGGTGTCTCTGCCCGTGTGGACAAAAATAGGCTATTTGAATAGCCATTTTTCCACCCCAATTTTGGGTCAACCTACAAGCAAAGAAACAAACATATTTGCACAACCAATTCTGTAACACCCCTTACTCGTATCTGAAGCCAGAACAGGGTTTGAGGCAGTACCAGGCTTACGTCATAACATTTAAACACATTTGAATCATACATTTTGCATACAAATTAAAACCTTTACCATTCACAATCATATTATCTCTTACTAGGCTCATCACAGCCTTAAAACATACTCGGAAGAGGTTCGGGACTAAACTGATGACATTTGAAACCTTTTGGAAACTTAGAAAATTTTCATCTCTGCAGAGGTCACACGCCCGTGTACCCCGGCCGTGTCTCTCACACAGCCAAGAGACACGCCCGTGTCTCAGGCCTTGTGGATATTCGAATTGGAATCACATGGTTGTGTCCCAGCCCGTGCTCAACCTCGTGGAACTCACTGTCTTACCTCACACGTCCATAACACACGTCTGTGTGTCTAGCCCGTTTGTCATCCACAGAACCGTGTCCAAGCCTTGTGGTAATAGGGCATACATACTAACTTGCATCACACGACCAGCCACACGCCCATGTGCCAGCCCGTGTGCTACACACGGCCAGTAGACACACCTGTGTGTCTAGACCGTGCCAAGTCTGTAGGGTATACTGACTTAATTCGAAAGGCTGCCCTAGGGGACACACAGCTGTGTACCAAGGCCATGTGTCACACACGGTCAAGCCACACTCCCATGTGCTCGGCTGTGTAGAGTGAAAATAGGCTTGGTTTAAGCCACATTTCTCACACTCCATAAGCATACCTAAACCACATCATCTCATACCATTTCAATACATACATAGGCAATCACAACATGCCAAATTCATATACAAATCAAACCATTTTATCACAATCCAAATCACTACTCAAAACTCAGCCTTAAAAATATACAAAGCAACATATCATTATTAATAATTTTACCTATCTTCATCATGCATTTTTCTCAATCTTTCATCACCTAAATCATGTTTCTCAAACATATCAATTCATTAGTTATACTCCATACTAAAATATGCCAACACAAAAGCATTATATATATCACATATATCATTTATCAAACACATACTTTAGGCCAACTTAAATTGCCAATACATATCAACATTTACAAAGCCAACTCATATGGCTAAAATCACAACTCAAAATATACCATCTTAACACTAGCCTATAAATGCCATAAACCAAGCCCCAAAGTGTAAAAATACCGTAAATAAATAACCGAATAGTGTGATACGATCTCTATTGACTTCCAACCCGAGCAAACATTCGAAACACTAAAAAACATAGAAAAATAACACAAAGTAAGCTTCACAGCTTAGTGAGTTCGTATATGACCTAAAATGATCATAACATTCATATAACAGTTTCAAATTAGATAAATCATTAACATTTAAAGCATCAATTCATGAACTAATTTCATATTATTCATGTCCTCATTCGTAAGTTCTTAATTTCATATAACTTGATACTTGAGTAGTTTTCCATACACAACTGTATTGATACCCTCTGTTTATCACACATACACTTATCAAACCTTTCTAGTTTATAAGTACTTATGATACAAATTCATCGATTTTCCGATGCCATAGTCCAACTATGGTCTTACTCATATATTGCCAAGGCCTTTCCGTGGTCTTTCTTTCACGTGCCATAAGTATATTTAGTTAAAGCAACTATAATTCATATCTCACATAACATTCAATACATACTTCATTATAGTCAAATAAACATATTTTGACATGAAACATATCTATACACAATTCATTCTTATATAATATACATAATACAATATGAACTCACCAATTTACTTTCATTCAATTCTCAAATAGGTTCTGTACGTACCTGTATTGCTTAATTCATTTACATTTTTTTTCTCGACTTGACTTTGCCTGTTGAACCATTCGAAATCGTTAAGGATACTCGGTAATCACATATATCTCGTACAATTGCATATCCTAGATATGGTCTTACGTGTTATCACATATCGATGCCACTGTCCCACACAGGATCTTACATGAAGTCGATTAACGATGTCGATGTCCCACACATGGTCTTACACGTAATCGTAATACAATGTCACTGTCCTACACAGGGTCTTACATGTAATCACAATACAATTCCACTGTCCCACACAGGGTCTTACATGTAATCACATCTCGATAACCTAATGTCATGACATTTGTATCCTATACTATTCCTAAGGTTCATACGGGGTTTTCGGACGTCGTAACTCTGTTGATTTCAGCTTGTAATCATGACCATTCAGCATTCAATTCAATTTGATAATTAAATAAGCATTTATAACACAATTTAAGTACATTTGTTAGCATACGAACTTACCTCGTTTGTGGTAACAACGAATTAGATCGACGAATTCGACACTTTGTCTTTCTCTCGATATAAGCTCGTACGAGGCTTAATTGATCTAATCAATCAAATTTAACTATTACAATTCATATTCTATTCATTTTAACTCAATTTCATATTTTTGTAAAATTACTATTTTACCCCTAAATTTTCGCATTTTTTCAATTTAGTCCTTATCACTTAAAATCACAATTTCATGAAATTAAACACAACCCCAAGCTAGCTGAATTTTCCATATATTACTCTCAGCCCATATTTTCAATTTATTTCACATTGTAACCACTAAATTTCCAAATTCACAATTTAATCCTAAATCGACATTTTTACTAAAATTCACTTAACAAAACTAATTAATCTAACATTCAAGATTTATTTTCTATCATTAAACTTCAAGATACTCAAACATTCAACAATGGCATCATCCAAATACTTTAACAATTTTGAAATCGGAGGTACGGGCTAGCTAGAACACAAAGCAACGATCTCAAAAATGTAGAAATTATTAAAAACTGAGACGAAATGGACTTAAACATTAATGGTCGAACCTTCAAAACTTTGAAAAAATTATTTTCTTTCTCACATTCGGCTATATTGAAGAAGATGATAGCATACAAATTGGCTTTTGTTTATTTTATTTTATTATAATTACCAAATACCATATTTAAACTTAATATACATTAATAATTTCCATTATACCAAGCCATGAAATTTCACTATCAACAATTATGGAATAATAACCACATAAGGACTTACACATTAAAGTTCTATAGCTATTAATACCTTTAGCTAATAGAACACAACTTTCGAACTTTACGCGATTTAGTCCTTTTTACCAAATTAACCACTTAAACGATAAAATTTCTTTACGAAAATTTCACACAACTCTAATATCATGCTGAAAATATTAAAATAATAATAAAATAAATTTTTTAATGTCAAATTGTGGTCCCGAAACCACTGTTCCGATTTGACCCAAAAACGAGCTGTTGCAAATTCAGCCAAATTCAAACCAAAACATACATCATGCAATCTCATGCCATGAACTTTACTAAACTTACCATTTCTTTTAACCAACCAAAACATACTACAATTGCATATTATCATCACATATAGCATACCATTATCAAACTATAAGTTCAAACACAAACTAGCCAAATCACATTGCTAAATATATACATCAGAAAATATAATCCCACAACTTCTAGCCTATACATGCCATACTTTAATTTATACATTTTTAAAATACCAAAATGAGGTTCAATGGTGTGGTGACAATCCTTGACGATCCCCGAGCTCACTGTAGCTTCGATATCTATAAAAAAATGCAAAAACACAAAGTAAGCTTTCAAAAGCTTAGTAAGCCATATACAAATAAACATATCATTCAAAGCAAATAAGCGTCATCAAATCATTTATACTTTGTAGACAAATGCTATCACAAATCTCATATTCATATACTTACCTTTCAATTCTCAAACAGGCTATACAAACCAAACATATCTGAATCGGATATAACTTTACAAAGTCATACATTTTCTTGGAATGCCCGTTTGAACCATTTGGAAGTGTAAGGATACGTAGATAAATTGGAAAGCATATACAATGCCAATGTCCCAGACGTGGTCTTACATGTAATCAAACATCGATGTCACTGTCCTAGACAGGGTCTTACACGAAAAACAGAAATTGATGCCAATGTCATAGACGTGGTCTTACTCACAGAATAGAAATCGATGCCAACGTCATAGACGTGGTCTTACAGGCAGAACAGATAACGGATATCCTATGTCATGATATGTATCCTAACTATTCCTAAGGTTCATACGGGGCTTCTCGGACGTCGGAACTTTGTCGATACTTTCTTGGATAGCACATATTTAGCTCAGACATTCATTCATCACAATTCAATATCAAACAATAATAATAATAATAATTCAATTCAAATAAGCTTATTTGTATATTGACTTACCTCGCACGGATTTGAACAACAGAGTCAATTATTCAACGACTTTCGACTTCCCCCGATCTAATTTCATATTCTTTAATTCTTAATCTATATAAATTCAAATTTAACCAATTCATTCACAAACTCATTCAAACCTATCCACAAACAAACATTTAGGGCATTTTGCAAACTAACCCTCTCATTTTCACATTTTGACACTTTAGTCCCTAATTCACAAAAACACAAAATACACATGATTTGCTTGTACACAAGCTTAGCCAAATTTCATAGCCATCGTACAAGTCCCTAAATTACATTTATTTTACATTTTAGTCCCTCAATTTACAAATTTCACAATTTACTCATTTTACTCAAAATCATCAAATATCCAAAGATAAAACATATAAACCCAACATCAAACTTTCATATTTCATCAATTAAAAACCTAAAGCTCATGAATCCATCCATGGAACATTTCAGAATATTTACCAAAATCAAAAATTGAGGCATGGGCTTGATAGTATTAGAAGCAACAATTACAAAGACGTAAAAATTATCAAGAACCGAGATGAAAACATACCTTAATTAAGCTTTAAACTAGCCGAACCCTAAAACTAGTTTTCTTTTCTTTTTCCTTTGTATTTTCGGCAATAAGAACACTAAATAACATATTTTCATGCTTTTTTATTTAATTTATCATATATACACTTTTTACCATTTTAGCCTTGTTAATATCATTAGAATTCCACTATCTAATGTCCAACTATGTCCATGCATTAATCCAATGGTCTATTTACAAAACAATGACCTCACATTTAAAAAGACACATCAAATAGGTACTTTAACAAATAGCAAGTAACTTTTACAGATTACGCGATTAAGTCCTTTTTATCAAATTAAACACACCAATGATCAAATTTTAATACGAAACTTTCACACATACTGATTCATATATAATAAACACGGAAAATAATATTTAAACATTTTTTTTACTTGGATATGTGGTCCCAAAACCACTATTCTGACTAGGGTCTAAACCGGACTGTTACAATTCTCCCATTCTTAGGGATTTTCGTCCCCGGAAATCTTACCGTTGAACAGATTCGGATATTATTGTCTCATAACATGTTCAGGCTCCCACGTGGCCTCCTTAATACCGTGTCGATGCCACATCACTTTTACTAATGAAATTTTCTTGTTTCGCAGTTCTTTAACCTCGTGAGTTAAAATACGAATCTGCTTTTCTTCGTAAGTCATATCAGACTGAATCTCAATCTTAGATGAAGGAATTACATGTGAAGGGTCGGATCTGTATCATCGAAGCATCGATACGTGAAACACATTATGAATCTTTTCTAACTATGGTGGCAACAACAATCTATATGCTACCGACCCAATACGCTCGATAATTTCATATGACCCAATGAACCTCGGACTCAATTTGCCTTTTCTACCAAACCAAAGTACTTTCTTCCACTGAGATACTTTCAAAAATACTTTGTTGCCGATATTAAACTCAATGTCTTTTCTTTTCAAATCTGCATATGATTTTTGACGATCAAATACTGTTTTCACACTATCTCAGATCACTTTCACTTTCTGTTCAATTTCTTTTATCAAATCAACCCCGTGAATATTATTTTCGTTGAGCTCAGTCCAATATAAAGGTTTACGGCATTTACGACCATATAAAGCTTCGTACGGTGCCATTTTAATGCTTGACTAAAAACTGATATTATAAGCGAATTAATCAAAAGCATATACTATTCCCACATACCTTCAAACTCAAGAATACAACATTTCAACATATCCTCGAGTATCTGAATAATCTGCTCAGATTGACTGTTCATTTGCGGATGAAAAGCAGTACTGAAATGTAATTTAGTGCTCAGAGCATCTTGCAACTTCTGTCAGAATCATGATGTAAATATTGGATCTCTGTCTGACACAATATATAATGGCACACCGTGCAATCTCACAATATCGGAAATGTATAACTCAGCTAATTTATCAATCTAGTAATCAGATCAAACTAGAATAAAATGAGTTGATTTCGTCAATCGATAAACTATAACCCAAATTACATCTCTCTTTCTCGGAGACACGGGCGAACCCGAAACAAAGTCCATTGTCACTCGATCTCATTTCCACTTTAGAACCATAATCGGCTGTAACAAACTAGATAGCACTTGATGTTCAGCTTTAACTTGTTGACAGATCAAACATTTAGAAACAAATTCAGAGATATCTCTTTTCATTCTGGACCACCAATAGTGCTGTTTCAAATCATTATACATTTTTGTACTACCCGGATGTATAGAGAGCCGACTATTATGAGCTTCACTCAAAATTATCTGAATTAACTCTGTATTTCTCGGGACACAAATTCTATCTCTGAATCTCAGACAATCATCTTTATCAACTCTGAATTCTGAATCAGACTCTAAATCACGCTGAGCTCGTTTAGCTAAAATCTCATTATCAATCTTCTGAGCTTCAATAATTTGTTATAAAAACAAAGGTCTTGCTTTTAAGTCCGCTAAAATTGAACCACCATCGGACAGAACCAAATGAGCATTCATCGTACGCAGAGCAAATAATGATTTACGACTTAAAGCATCAGCAACAACGTTTGCTTTTCCCGGATGATAATCAATCACAAGTTCATAGTCCTTTAGCAGTTCTAACCATCTTCACTGTCGCAGATTCAAATCTTTCTGAGTCAACAGTTATTCCAAACTCTTATGATCAGAATATACATGGCATTTCTCACTGAACATATAGTGGCGCCAAATCTTTAGAGCAAACACAATCACAGCTAACTCAAGATCGTGTGTCAGATAGTTCTTTTCGTGCGGCTTCAACTCTCTCGAAGCATAAGCAATAACTTTGTCTTCTTGCATTAAAACACATCTCAGACCGATCAATAAAGCATCACTGTAAATCATAAATTCTTTACCTAATTCGGTTGTACCAATACCAGAGCTTCAGTCAACAATGTTTTCAACTGATCGAAGTTGTTCTGACACTTTTCGGACCACTCAAACTTCACATCTTTTTGAAGTAGTTTAGTTAACAGAGTTACAATTATAGAAAAGCCTTTTACGAACCTTCTATAACAGCTGGCGAATCCCAGAAAACTGCGGACTTCAGAGATATTCTTCGGAGGTTTCCACTCTAAAATAGCTGAAATTTTGCTCGGATCATCTCGAATACCAGATGCTGATACAATATGACCCAGAAAACCAACTTCTCGCAACCAGAACTCACATTTACTAAATTTCGCATACAACTGTTTATCTCACAGAACCTGTAGCATTAATCTCAGATGCTCGGCATGTTCGGATTCATCACGTGAATAAATCAATATGTCATCAATGAATACAACAAAAAACTGATCTAGATACAGTCTGAAAATTCTATTCATCAAATCCATAAAGATAGTAGGTGCGTTAGTTAATCCGAAAGGCATAACTAAAAATTCATAGTGGTCGTAACTTGTTCTGAAAGTAATTTTTAGAATATCTGAGTCTTTTACTCGGAACTGATAATAACCTGATCTCAGATCTATTTTCAAAAACACAGCAGCTCCTTTCAACTAATCAAACAAATCATCAATTCGGGGCAGAGGATACTTATTTTTTATAGTCACTTTGTTCAACTGACGATAATCGATACACATTCTCATCATATTTTCTTTCTTTTTCACAAATAGAACCAGAGCACCCCAAGGTGAGAAACTTGGTCTAGCAAATCCTCTATCAGTCAACTCTTGCAACTGATACTTTAATTCTTTTAACTCGGTCGGAGCCATTCTATACTGAGCTATCAAAATCGGAGTAGTACCGGGTACCAATTCAATGCCAAATTCAACTTCTCTAACCGGAGGTAATCCCGAAAGTTCTTCAAGAAACACATCAAGAAACTCACAAACAACAGGCACAGATTCAACTTTCTTTTCTGACACTCTCAAATCAATCACATATGTAAAATAAGCTTCACAATCTTTTCTCACAAAACTTAAAGCTTTCATCGAAGATATCACAGCAGGCAATCCACTCAAATCACTAGATTCAATTCTGACTATTTCTTCATTCTTTCATCTCAAATCAATAATTTTCTGTTTACAGTTCACAATAGCATCATGCAAAGTTAACCAATCCATACCCAAAATTATATCAAACTCATCAAAAGGTAATAGCATCAGATTAGCCGGAAAATAAGAAACAAGTGTCTCGAAACATTAACGGACAATTCTTGCAAACTTTATCAACCAGAACACATCTGCCTAGGGGATTTGAAACTCTAATTACAATTCAGTAGACTCTACAGGCAAAGTTTTACTGTTCACTAAATTCATGCATATATATGAATGTGTTGATCCAGGATCTATTAAAGCAATCACAGAAGTATCATAAAGAGTAAATGTACCTATAATCACGTTTGGTGTTGAAGCTTCCTCACTAGCTTGGATAGCATAGGCTCTGGCAGGTGCACGAGCCTCAGATCTAACAGTTGTGTCTTTTGTCCATCTCTGACTGCCACTTACATTACCCGTATTTTTGGAGGTCTACCCCGAAAAACATTACCACTCAGTCTCGGATTTTGTACATTTTCTTATTCAATAGATTCAAGGCAATCACGGATAAAATGATCTAACGATCCACATCTGAAACAAGTTCGATCATACAATCTACAATTACCCGGATGTCTTTTACCACAATGCTTGCACTCAGGGCAATCAGGTTTAGCATTTCCAACACTGGCAATAGATGTAGCTGGAGCTTTGAGGTTCGACTGCGGTCTAGCACAATCTCTATTTGAATGTCCTACATTAGCCTTTGAACAGTTATTATCATCTTTGTACTTCTTTGATGCAGATTGGAACGATTTGCTTGTTGATCTTTTTTGCACTTCTCTTGCTTCAAAATCAGCTTTTCTTTTCTCTTTCCCAAGATCTTCAGCTTTACATGCTCGTTCAACAAGCACAACAAATTCTTTAATTTCAAGAATCCCAACTAGCAAATGGATATCTTCGTTCAAACCATCCTCGAATCTCTTGCACATTATTGCTTCAGAAGATACACATTCACAAGCATACTGACTCAACTTTACAAATTCTTGCTCGTATTCTGTGACGGACATACGACCTTGTTTAATTTAAAGAAACTCTTTACGTTTTTGGTCAATGAATCTCTGACTGATATATTTCTTTCGAAATTCAGCTTGAAAGAAATCCCAAGCGACCCGTTCACTCAGAACCACAGATGTTAAAGTCTTCTACCAATGGTACATTGTATCTCTTAGAAGGGAAACGACACATTTTATGCATCCTTCTGGGTTTAAAGACAGTTCATCTAAAACTCTTATCATGTTCTCTAACCAAAATTCGGCTCTTTCAGCATCATCATTAGATGTAGCTCAAAATTATTCGACCTCATACTTTTTAATCTTATCTACCGGAGGCTTATTTGACTGAATCGGATTTACTTATGGCATAGCAGGGGTTTGTCCAGGATTTATCGGGGGGTGGAGGTTGTTGTACAGCCAGATTGGTTCTAATATATGGGGTGAACCAATCATTCATCATCTGATAGAAGGTTTGTCTAGCCTCACGATCAAGGCTACTCGTAGCCGGTTGAGAATCAGATAGCGCCGTCCCTCGCGTGGGAGCAGGTTCATTGCTTTCGACATCGTCCGCTACGGCTCTTTCGGGATCCATTTGCTATATAAAAGCACATTTCAATGTCAAGATTCATCACACATCACAGTTCATAAATATGACATGTATAGCTAGACTCACATACAATATGGTAGTCTTAGAACTGACTAAAACATAGATCTGATACCAATAAAATGTAACACTCCTAACCTGTAACCATAATAATAATTCAATTTTAATAAGCTTATTTGCATATCGACTTACCTCATACGGATTTGAACAATAAAGTCGACTATTCAACGACTTTCGACTTCCCCCGATCTAATTCCGTATTCTTTAATTCTTGATCTATATAAATTCAAATTTAACCAATTCAATCACAAACTCATTCAAACCTATCCACAAACAAACATTTAGGGCATTTTGCAAACTAGCCCTCTTATTTTCACATTTTGACACTTTAGTCTCTAATTCACAAAAACACAAAGTACACATAATTTGCTTGTACACAAGCTTAGTCGAATTTTCATAGTCATCATACAAGTCCCTACATTTCATTTATTTCATATTTTAGCCCCTTAATTTACAAATTTCACAATTTAGTCATTTTACTTAAAATCATCAATAATCCAAAGACAAAACATATAAACCCAACATCAAACTTTCATATTTCATCAATTAAAAACCTAAAGCTCATGAATCCATCCATGGAACATTTCAGAATATTTACCAAAATCAAAAATTGAGGCATGGGCTTGATAGTATTAGAAGCAACAATTACAAAGACGTAAAAATTATCAAGAACCGAGATGAAAACATACCTTAATTAAGCTTTAAACTAGCCGAACCCTAAAACTAGTTTTCTTTTCTTTTTCCTTTGTATTTTCGGCAATAAGAACACTAAATAACATATTTTCATGCTTTTTTATTTAATTTATCATATATACACTTTTTACCATTTTAGCCTTGTTAATATCATTAGAATTCCACTATCTAATGTCCAACTATGTCCATGCATTAATCCAATGGTCTATTTACAAAACAATGACCTCACATTTAAAAAGACACATCAAATAGGTACTTTAACAAATAGCAAGTAACTTTTACAGATTACGCGATTAAGTCCTTTTTATCAAATTAAACACACCAATGATCAAATTTTAATACGAAACTTTCACACATACTGATTCATATATAATAAACACGGAAAATAATATTTAAACATTTTTCTGACTCAGATATGTGGTCCTGAAACCACTATTCAAATTAGGGCCTAAACTGGACTGTTACAGAATCTAAACTAGTTAGGTTCCTTACATTGTATCAATGCGAACCGTACGTACAATCGTTCTTCGTCTTTGTGGATGATTTGGGGTGTTTGGGTCAGCACCTAATTAAATAACATATTGGAAAATCTGTAGATAATTAATGATTTAATTCCTTCATTTAATCAATTCATAACACTTACTCAATAACTATGTCGAAATAACAAACTAGTTACCATTAATTGCACTTACGCTTCAAGATTTGTGAGATCTGATTGGCTAATTGATCAAGAACATCTCTCCCTAATTAACATGTTATTTAAGGCTGATTAGGAGGGTTCAAAAACACAATTTAATGCTAGAAAAATATGGGTAAGACCCAAGAAACAAAATAGCCCCCTTTCTTGCACATAGGCGCACGCACCACCACCCATGGTGGCCAAAATTGGGGCTAAATTTTAAAATAGTTTGAGATCTTATTAAAATATGGAAAAATAATTTTGAAATAATTTAAAATACCTCGAATTTTAGATTTATAAATTTTTTGTTTTTAATTGACAAGATTAATCAAGAAATTGAAGAGAAAAGAGATCTTACCCAAGCTAGTTGAGAGAAACGGTAATGACACTTTCTTGGCAATGCTTGGGATCGATCTTGGGGTTCAAGGTTTCAGATTTGGAGCTGATTTAGATGAGGATAAATGAAAAAAATATAGTAAAAGAGATGGTGCACAATCTTGATGCAAAAAGAAGAAGAGATGATAAAATGGAAAGTGTAGGTGATGACAACAATAGGAGAAAGAAAGAAAATTAAAGAGAAAAAGAGGACAGGAAGAAGGCGAACGGCTAGGGTAGGGAAAATTTGAATTAAAGGCTGAAAAATACAATAAAAACTTGTATTTATACTTAGGGTTCAAGGGTATTGATGCCACACAAATTAAAAAAATAAGAGGTTTTGCAAAATTTAATTATTTCGAAAGGGAAAGGATTCGAACTTGGGACCTCATTTAATTTTTATTTTTTCTCATATTTTTTATAACCATTAGGCCTTTTCCTCATTCTTAAAATGATTTGCAATATTTATTTTAAAAACAAGGCATGTCACATACTAGAGTTTAAGGCAAAATTAGCAAAATCATAAAAATGGTGAGAGAGATGGGATTTGAACTTGGGTTTCAAGGAACACTTAACCAACAAACCAATACCTTATTTATTTCCTAAAAATGCATAGATAAATTTCAAAAATTAATGCATGACCACTCTCTCTCGATTCACAAACTCGATTCTACTAACCCTTGATTTTTGGGATGTTACATATCGTGCAGCCTTGGACTACAGATTTCAATTCGATGCAACCTTATTCAAAGGTTGTGAAGGCTTGAATTAGACTTCCAGGGCTTCTAGGGTTTCTATAAAAACGGAGAATTCTTAAAGAAATTAGAGGGATGATTAGTAAAGTCTCAAAAATCGATTTCAACACAGATAGTAGAATGAGAGGAAAGTTCGCAAGAATGACAGTATACGTTAACCTTGATAAGCCACTAACTTCTTAAGTTTTGATAAATGACACTCTTCAATGGGTTAAGTTTGAATCGCTGCCGGTGATATGCTTTGGTTGCGGGCGTTACGACCACTTGAAGTATATGTGTCTAAACAGTGTTATAGATCTGGCTGAGGGAAGGGGAAGATGTCGACTGAGGCTCCAACAAGGACTGACGAAGCTACAACGGAAGAGGTGGCGGCTTACAGGCCATAGATGATAGTTGAGAGAAAGAATCAACGA
This sequence comes from Gossypium hirsutum, assembly GCF_007990345.1. Taxonomy (NCBI): domain Eukaryota; kingdom Viridiplantae; phylum Streptophyta; class Magnoliopsida; order Malvales; family Malvaceae; genus Gossypium; species Gossypium hirsutum. Next base: position 22,645,222 of record NC_053434.1, on the reverse strand, counting down.
AATCCCACAGAAAGAACGAGTTTACCGACGAAGAAGGTGGATTTTGGATCAGTTGGGACAATATTTGATGCTCTGACTTCAGCAAGCAAGAACACCATTATTTTAGGCGATGATGATGGAATTATATCGAGCGAGAGACAATGGGCTAGGGTTAATTCAAATAGATTCTATAAAGGGAATTCTTTTGGACATATAGGAAAAGAGGTGGGCTCGTCTGGAACAGGCCTTAAGCAACCAAACACGTTGGGACATGGAACTGGTTTTGGGCCAATTGAAAAGAGGGATTTGGCTACTAATAACCCAATTCTTGTCCAAATGGAGCAACGTGTTGTTGTTTTGGAAATTCAACCCAGTGGAATCTTGGATTTAAATTTGGATAGTAACATGGTGAGGCAACATGATTCGGCCCAAATTGAGTATATGCAGGCTAGAATTTCTATTGCAGTCATGTAACTAAAAATATGACTTTAGAATAAACTTGAATTTTGAAAAATAATATTAATATTTTTAACAGTTGAATTTGAATTTTAAAATCTAAAAGTGGAAGGATTAAATTTCTAAAAATAAAAGTACGAAGACTAAATTCCAAATTTACAAAGAGCATAGAGACTTATGACACATTTTAACTACTTATTAATAAATAACCTTATATTTCTTTTACAAAAAAACCCTTCTTAAAAATTATTTTTCCATTTTTATTAGGTATGATATTGATGGTAATATTTATTCATTTCAAGTACTTAGTAGTAAAAATAATTTCACTCACGGATCTCTGAAAATATTACAATTCGTGAATTATGAAACACCGAGCTTGCCCAAAAGTATGTAATTGGTATTTGAACCTTTTTTAAGGCCTAGTTGGTATTTGAATTTGTATTCTATCACAAAGTACTAACATTGTTAGCTTATGCTGACTGCCACTAATAGTCAATTCGATGGTAACACGTGGTGGGCATAAATTTAAAAATTAACAAATCTTTAAAAATATATAAATTAATTAAAAAATAATTTTTTACATCAAGAATGAACTTAGACAAATGGTTTTCTAGATACATTCTATGTCTAGATTCATGTCACATCAAAAATGAACCTGGACAAATGGTTGTCCAGATATATTTAAGTCTGGACAACCATATGCCTAGATTCATGTATTTTTAGTAAGTTTATATTTTTTATAAGATATCAAGTTATTTATAATATTACTTTGAAATTAAAAATATATAAAAAATTTAAAAGTTAAAATGTATAAATTAATAAAAACATAAAAAAAAGTTTTTACATCAAGAATGAAACTAGATTGATGGTTATCATGTTTGGATTAAATGCATCCAAATATCCATTTGTCCAAATTCATTGCAGATGTGTTTTTTAGATCTTATACATATTATAAAATTTTAGTTATTTTATATATTTATATATTATATATTATATATTTTTATATATTTTAAAAATATTATAAGTTATTTATATTGACTTGGAACAGTTGCTAAATCTACAAGTAGCAAAGTATGAGCAGAAGTGGCTGCAGAAGTGGGCACTTTTGCAAAAATTGCGACATGCACAATGTAAACAGGGGAGAGTAAAGTTGTTTACAGTTCAGTTTCTCTACGTATCATTGAATCAAATACAAATAGTGCTCAAATTTTAACACACTCTAGTAAAGAATCTCCACTCTTATATTTCAAAGACTAGATCTCTCGTTGCTAAATTCTCCCCTTGAGAATTTAATCTGTAACACTACAATACAAAGGCTTAACAATCACAAATGCACTTTCACGAATAATGTTCCTCACTTGAATAGATAAGTACTCTCAATAATCAGTACATCAACTTATACAAGTTTCTAAATCATATAGAGTTTTCAAGACTTGCTAAAATAATGAAGATCAATCACAATCCCTTCTAAACAACATCTAAAATAGCTACATACAATATAATACTAACAATCAAGGTAAAATAGGTTGTTGGCAAATAAGTCTTCAAAGTTTTGATTCAATCCAACTTCCTCGATTTGATTCACACGAACCGATCCGATCCGATCAAATTTAATTTAATCTTCTAGATATATTTCTCCAAGTGAATTGATTCTCATTGATAGATTTGAATTATTCTAGGATATCAGCACAACCCAAAGATTTGCTTCAATAAACTTCCAATATTCTAAACATGGCAAGTTGTTGTTATGTCGCAAGAGTGAAGGAAGTGGGCATTTCCCTTGATACATTGCAATAACTTCAAATATTTCAATATTTTATATATTTTAATTGCATATATTTTTATAAATTTATATTATATATATAATAGTAATAACCTAAAAGCTGATATTTTATAAAAAAAATTATATTAACTTACAAAAAAATACAAATAAAATGAATCTAGACAAATAATTGTCCAGACTCTCCAAGTTCATTCTTGGTGTGAAAAAAATACTTTTTTTAATTAATTTATATATTTTTAAAATTTTAATTTATTCTCACCACATGACGTACTGTAATGCTACCATATGTCACCACTAAATTAGTTATCAATGTCATGTTAGCACAAACTAATTATGTTAGTGCAGAGGTAACAACTAGTGTAACAGAATACAAATTCAAGTACCAACTAGATCCAAAAAAATTCAAATACTAACTATGTACTTTTGGACAAATTTAAGAGACAAACTATATATTAATTTTCTACAAAAGCACAATACATAGAAAACTTATTTAACAATTAATTCAAAGCAAAGTTGTAATACAATTATTAATTGAGAATAATTTATATTATGAATATACTAAGTTTTTAGTCACTAATAAAATATTACCATGTCATAATTTTTTGTTTTGTTTTTATTTTCTTGTAGGTGTGATGTCCTAAATTTTTTATTAAAATATGTTGTTAGTTTCTAAACTTTGACAAAATTTGAGATTTAGTCTATGTACTTAAAAAGTTAAAAAAAATCATCCTACTTTTTCTATTTAAAAATCTTAGTTCATTCATTAAGATCGTAAGTATTTATTGTCAAAATTTATCAACTTAGAATTTTGATTATATTGTCCTCTTATGACATGTCAAAGGATTGATAGAAAATAAACATCTATAAATAGACAAATTTTGATAAAAATTACCAACAACGATAATGATCCGATTAGGATTTTTAAGCTAAAAAAGTAGAGAATTAAATATTTAACATTTAAATTATAAGGACCAAATCTCAAATTCTATACAAATACAAAGACTAACAACATATTTTAACCTAAATTTTTAAATGCATAAAATAGTTATTAAACACTCATCCATACATATTGCCTCTACCTCATTTTAACTTTACTAATTTAAAATAATAAGGGATAAATATCAAATTTATATGCATACATAAAAATTTTATTTTGATTCAATTGTATATATTTATAAAAATAAATACATACATTTATTCTCATATTAGATTAATATGATTGTTTGTGTATGCAATATATTAACGTAAAATAGTGTTAATTTGAAAATGTTATTAATGATTTATAAAAATTGAATCAAATCAAAATTTCATATATAAAATTACATAAAATTAAAATTTTTATATGATATTATGCATTTAATCAAAATTCATATATAATTTTAATATTTATATCAAAATAATAATTAGGCTGAATTTAATAAGCAGCCTTCAAATGTCGCTTTTTTTAGTCAAACCATTATGATTCCTACCGTAATCTCCATTAAAAAATATATTTTTTAATAATAATAAATTTGAAACGTATATATATTTTGGCACGAATGTGATGGTATCATTTTCTTTCTCTTTTTTTTTTTTGTCATATTGTATCATGTTTTAATTATTTATTTTCTAAATATAGTATGCATGTAGGGTGTAGTTGACTGCCTAGTGAACAAAGAAAAGTCTTTGAACCCAAGACCGGGCAAATATTTAGTCAATTGGATCGCATGCTTCATTATCTACTTCAGTGCCAGCTCTTGGAATATGCCTCCATTTTGATAAGACATTTTTATCAGTCAAGTCTCCGAAGCTCTTAGGAATTTCCTCTGTTACTTTATTTTTTTTTTCTTTCAAATTTATCAATTTTTTGCACATTATTTTCCTAATTGATATTTAAATGTTTGTTGATAATGAGACATAAATCAGGGCTCAAATCCTGTGTACAAATCTTACTTTAATCTTTCTCAAAGTTATACAAAGAAACGCTACTTGTTTACCAATAATCATTCCAACTTATAACTCACCCTCTTTTCAAATCATATTTTAAGTTATGCATAATGGAAATTTTAATCTTTACAATTTATATTATTTGTTAATTTATTTCTTATTTTATTTTTAGCTAAATTTAATCCTTAATTTTTGTTTTAAAAAAGTCAAATTTAATCATTAATTTATTTTAGAGTTGAAATAATATTTTTAATAGAAATATTAACTAAAATGTTAAATTTTTAATCACAACAGTTTGTATGACATTCATCATGTACTTTATGTTAATTTTTTTTGAACTTTTATGAGCATTTTCATTTTTATTTTAAATTTTGATTTTGATTTTAATTATTTTTTTATTTTTTATTTTTTAAATCTCTAATTATTTGTTGACGTGACATATAAAACAAATAGTACTATGACAATATGATGCGCACATTGATTGTCATGTGAGTTGTCACACCAATAACATTAAAAATTAATGTTTTAGTTAACATTTTTATTAAAAAACGATTCGGCTCCTTTTTTGAAAAGTTAATGACCATACTTAACTTTAAAAAAATAATAATAACAAAAAAGGTTAAATTTATCATTATACCACTAAATTAAACTATTTCATGTGACTAAATTTCCAAATTTTATCTTATGAAAATGTGATTTAACATATTTTGAATTATTTTAATATTATTTTTGGTGTTTATAGCATGTGATTATATATGTGTGAAAGTTTCGTGAAATAATTTTAGCATTTGGATGCTTAATTTGAGAAAAGGACTAAATCGCGTAAAATGTAAAAGTTGCATTCTATTTGATAAATGTGTCTAATTGCTATGGCTTATTAAATAAAGGTCCTTATGTTTTGAATAGACCATGGATAGTGGAAATTGACATGAATAACTATCCATTAAATGATTTATTAAGGTTTAAACAAAGGTTAATTTAGTAATTTGTGATTTAAGTTTAATTAAATTAAAACAAAACAAAATGGTGGCCATTTATTCATCTTTTTACAACCAAAAATGAGAAAATAAGATAGGGTTTGAAGCTTTGAAAATTTCAGCACTCACCTAGCTTGATTGAGATCAAGAAAGAAAGAAATCGGATTTAGATCAGGGAAAATCGAAGGTTATCGAGTAATTAATTCGATTCGTCAATTCCGAGTACGAGGTAAGTTTGTATGTGGTAATTTCATTATAAATGTATGTAAAATGCTTTAATATCTCATAAACTATGATTATGAGATTTCAGATAATGATGAAAAGTGAAAACGACTCTACAAATGCATTTGATGATAGAAACGAAAGGAATAAAAGCTCAGTTGAACCTTAGGAATAGAATTGGATAGTAGTGAAATGTTATAAGTTGATATACCGATTTGGCTTCAAGCCATGCATATCGGATGAGTTGGCTTCGGGCCATGATATCTGCACTTTGGGTGCAAATAATACATTGATTTGGCTATGGGCCATGGTATAGGTACTCCGAGATAAGTTACCTTGATTTGGCTATGGGCAATGGTTTAGGTACTTATCAATTGAAATTTAGAGAATCTGACTTCTATTCCAAATGGTTCAACGGGTAAAAGGATGACATGGTTAGGAAAGAGGTTATACGAGGTGATACAGGTACGTATGGAACCTATTCGAGTATTACATCGAGAAAGTTCAATGAAATGGTATTTAATCATGTTTTGAGACATGAAAAAGGTTTGTGTTAATGTGATGTTGATTTGGTAATGTGTATATGGTTGAATTACATTTATTTGATGAATTGAATTACTCATTTACGAACTTACTAAGCTATGAAGCTTACTGAGTGTTATTTGTCTATGTTTTATAGATAATTAAAGCTAACTCAGACTCTGGGTACTAGGGGCTATCGTACAGTACCATGCGATAAATCGCAGTACAAGCATGTAGAATGAACTGCCAGATCAGATAGTGATGATACGCAGCGAAGCTGACGTATAAGCAGTAGAGTGCTATGCAATAAACCGCTATACCGGTAAACTGCAGTTAAACTGCCAGATCAAATAACTACACGCAGCAAGGCTGATGTATGCGTTGTACGGTGCAATGAGGTAATCCGCTAACAGCATAACCCACGACCTTCAGGGTATTAGGACTGCCCACGACCCTCTGGGTATTAGGGGCTAACAACCAGCAGATTAGCTGCCAGTTTAGTTCAGTTTCAGTCTTTCTTCTCTTCACAACCCCACCCAAAAACATTATACGCATATGTATGTGTGCAAACAGATGAACAGAATCAGAGTACAAGATTACAGACAATCATTCACATCCAGTCAATCAAATTCAGATAGGAGTATACTCAATTACCTAGAGTCAGATTTAATGGCTATGTAACCTCACAGAATAATTACACCTAGTCAGACAATTGAACAGAAGCATATTGCACACACACACCCCGTCAGTCGGGTTCAGAAACAAACATATTACACAACCAATCACGCATCTCACCTAAACCGAAGTCGAAACAGAGTCATAATTACCCTTACTAAAACTTAGCCAATGGTTGAAACACACGGAGTCAGAAGTACGCTTAAATTGACTTAGAATCAAAATATTGTGAGATAGGGCCACACGCCTGTGTACTCCGACCGTGTGGAGCAGCCCAGGCCGTGTGAGGGTCCAAACGCCTGTGTGAATGGTAGCACACGGCCGTGTGATAGAAGCACACGCCCGTGTGAATAGGCCGTGTAACTCACTGTTTAATTTCGCTAAATTCAAGTACAGAGCAAAGACGGCGGTATGAGGGTCTCACACGCCTGTGTGCCTAAGAGACACGGTCGTATGGAAATTGACAAAATCCCCAAATCGGCTACACAGTCATGTGGCACCCAATTTAGCCTGAAAACTCTAACGCCCAATTTCACACGGCCGTGTGAGTCGACACACGCCCGTGTGGCCGCCGGAATGGTCACTAAACCACTCTTAAACAGCCCTGAAAATGTTACTTTAACCACCAAATACGTCCCTAACCTTAACAGCATCAAAAATATATCAGAAAACAGAGTATCGCACTCCTTTTCAGCCATCAAAACTCCAAAGCCAAGGACTTAAAGCACTCTCTCGAAAAGCCAAAATAATTACTTGTAAAACAAAAGAAAAGTAGTCAAGGTTCGAATCCCACACCTGTTTCGATGACAGAGGAAACGATAGATGAGCAGAAATCCCCTATGTCAAAAACCAAAACTGATCTTTGAGTAATTTTATCAAAAGCGAAAAGACAAGAAAAAAGAGCAGAGAAGTAGCAGAACATGAAAACAGGAAAAACAAAAAGTAAAAATAAACTTATATCCTAAACACATAATTTAATAATTTTAAAAGATTATAATTATTAAACTAAATATAAAAAACAAAACAAAATAAAAAAAGGCTATAAAAAAACGCGCACTCCAAGGCTCAAACCCAGAACCCAAAGGTACACTAACACTCATTTAACCACCAAACCAACAGGCCCATTCTACTACTAAATTACACGACTAAACACATATGTACAGCCTCCTCACTGTCCCTATCCTCAAATCCCAAAACTTTTAGCCCAAAATTTGGGGCGTCACACCATCGATGAATAATAATATGATACTTCATCATTAAAAACAACAAAAAAATAGTGGAGAACTTATAAATAAATACAAATAACTTTATTTAAATATAATTAAATAATCATAACAATTATAAACAAATATTAATAACTCTTGGATTTAAGGGCTTAGGTCTAGGATCTCGAGTTTAAGGTTTTAGCATTTATTTTTAGTTAATTATTAATTATGTTTAAATAAATTTATTAGTATTTATTTATAAGTCCCCACTATTTTTTTTATCGCATGGCACTATACGTCATCACACTATCGATCATTTTGTTGGTACTTATGAAGCTTTGTATATATGGTGTATGGCATGTATAGGCTAGTGTCATTTTAGTATGTTTTGAGTTATGACTTAAGCCATGAGATTTGGCTTGCTAATGATGTAAATGTTGGTGTATATGGCCATTTAAGTTAGCTTAAATTATGTGTTTGATAAGTGATATATGTGATGTATATAATGCCTTATGTGTTGACTTGTTTGGTTTGTTTATATGGTTACTCATTTAGCTAGTTATAAACTGATGTATTAGTGCTTGAAGAATGGTATATTTTGGTATGATTTATAGATGATGAATTGATATGTTTGAGAAGCATGATTTAGTTGATGGAAAGGTGATAAAAATGCATATAGAAGTTATGTGTGTTTGATGATTGTGGCTTATTGATTTGGTATGTTTTTGGTTATGAATTGGCATGTTTTGGCTGCCTATAAGTGTATTGAAATGATGCCATTGTGATTGCTAGTTGTGCATGAGAAAATGGTGGCAAAATGGCTTTACAAATAGCCTTTTTTCCACACTGGTAGAGACACGAGTGTGTTTCTCAGCCGTGTACGACACACGGTCATGTTATACGGCCGTGTGTCCCCTGGGGTAGCCCTTCGAATTTAAGTCAATATACCCTACAGTTTTGAGACAGCCTAGACACGCGGGTGTGTCTACTGGCAGTGTGTGGCACACGGGCTGGTACATGGGGGTGTGGCCGGCCGTGTGGCCAAGTCAGTAACCCCCCTTAGATTTTACACGGTCTGGCACATGGGCATGTCCTTGGCCGTGTGGTGCAAGTCAGTATGTATGCCCTATTTTCACACGGTCTATGACACAGGCGTGTCTGGTGGCCGTGTGAGGCACACGGGCTGGTACATGGGGGTGTGGCCGGCCGTGTGGCCAAGTCAGTAACCCCCCTTAGATTTTACACGGTCTGGCACATGGGCGTGTCCTTGGCCGTGTGGTGCAAGTCAGTATGTATGCCCTATTTTCACACGGTCTATGACACAGGCGTGTCTGGTGGCCGTGTGAGGCACACGGCCTATTCACACGGCTGTGAGCCTTGAATGTAAGAAAAATTTCTATGTTTCCTAAAGTTTAAAAATATTCTCGGTTTGGTCCCGAACCACTTCTAAGTATGTTCTAAGGTCTTGAAGAGCATCATAAGGGACAATATGATTGTATTCTGTATAATTATGATTATGAATGTTTAAAGCTTGTAATCTTGACGTTATTTGATCAGTAATGCCTTGTAACCCTATTTCAGCGGCGGATACGGGTTAGGGGCGTTACGAAATGGGTGTTATTATACCAATTTAAAAAAGACCACGTTATCAATTTTGTTAACGATCAAAAAGTGACCAAAACATAATCAATTGAAAATGTTTGTAACGGAATTGAATGTTTTTATAGTTTGATGACCAAAACAAAAACATGCTAATAGCTAGGTGACTAATGGTGTAGTTTACCCTTGTTATTATTAGAACTAATATGATTCCTTCACTTCGCGTTGGGTTCATTATTTGTTTGTATCAAATTATGGAGTACAAATTTGAAGGTTAAAATGTTGTCTAATCCTACTTTCAGTTTTAGAAATTTAGACCATCTACTTTTTGGATTTAAAATTTAGGTCCAATTATTACCACAGTTAAAATTCTTCTATTAAATTCATTGATGTGATATTTTGAAATTTAAAAAAAAACTACTTGATAATCATGTAACAATAAAAATAATATTAAAATTGTTTATATAGATTTTTTTTCTTAAAAACATTCATTAAAACTAGTCGTGAGAAAATAATTTTTTGTTGAAATATTGTTCCTAAGAAAAATTGACATCAACATTTTGATTGAGATTGTTGACAATATTAAATATTTAAACTAATTAATGACATTATAAAAGTAGAAAAAAATCAAATTATGTCAAAAAATAAAGTATAAAGATCAAATCCCAAGTTTCAGCATAGTATAAGGCTCAAAGTGGCGTTTGATCGAAGTCTTATAATGTATAAAAAAAGAAATAGAAGCAAGGCAAGCCTAAAGAAATAGAAAGCTATGTATCGATGTTCGATGTCTAATACCCTTAGGGCATTCAAATTATATAAAATCATGTAATATTTTAATTAAAAAATTAATAATATTAACTACTTGGATTAATTAATAATATTATACAAATACAGGGGCCGAATTATATTAGAAATTAAAGTGTAACGATTAAATTTGAAATTTAGGCATAATAGAAGGACCAAAATTGAAATTTAATCATTTTTATAAAATTGCAAAAAGAAAAGGTAAGGCCTATGCAAATATAAAATAAATAAGAAACCATGCATCAGTATTTTAAGACTCTTAGGTTATTCATACTGGCTCGCAAGTGAACCAGTCTAATGCCTCTTTCTAGATCGATAGCTCGGTCGGTCCAGTTCTGTTCAAATAACTATGGCTCTAAGTTTCTACACTTCATAGATTTGGAACTTAGTCCTCCTACTTTTATTTTCAAGAATTTAATCCCTCTAGTTTTTAGATTTAAAAATATGATTTTAAATTATATATTATCATGTAATATTTTAATTAAAAAGTTAGCAATATTAACTATTTTACTTTTTAATAACATAATAAAAAATATAGGGATCAAATTATGTTAAAAATTAAAGTATAAATATTAAATCTCAAATTTAAATATATTAAAGAGATCAAAACTTAAATTTAACCATTTTGAACCTTCCTTTTATATCTAGTTGTTTCAATTTTGGATTAAACTTGTAGCATCAAACCAATTTAAGACCAAATCTTAGATGATATTAAAAGTTCAAGCAAATGTACAAGAGAAGATACAAAAGGTCTAGGTCGAATTATCAATGATTGAAGACTCCCTTGTAACATTTCTAGCACTTTAGTCATTGATGGACGATTAGTCAGATCATGTTGAATGCATCATAGGCTCACAATAACCACCTTTCTTGTTATTTCTTCTTCTTCTTCAACTATTACTCCATTAAGATTCAAGTTCATAAATTGATCAAGATGCTTGTAAATCCATATAGAAAATATACTTCACTAGTTTCAGACACTCCAACATCAATATTTTTCCTTCCTCCCACAATTTCAAAGACCATCATTCCATAGCTATAGATGTCGGGTTTATAGGAAACTTCGTCAAAGTTTCGACAAACCAATTTTGGAGCAATATATCCAATTGCTCCTCTAACACAAGCCATGGAAATAATACTCTCTTTTGTTTCGCATAATTTAGATAAACTGAAATTGGAGATCTTGGGATAGAAGTTCCCATCTAAAATGATATTGTGAGGTTTTATGTTGAAGTGCAAGATCCTTGTGTTGCAACCTTGATGCAAAAATTTGAGCCCTTTAGCAATGTCGAGTGCAATGTCGTACAAAGCTTTCCACTCCAACCGACGATTTTGATGGTGCAATCTTTTATCATAAATGAACCTATCCAATGATTCATGGAGCATGAATTCATAAATCGAGTCTCTGTTAGATTTCTTAAAGCAAAATCCAAATAGACTCATGATATTAACATGAGATGTTCTACTAATGCTAGCCATAGAATCCTTTATATTTCCTTTTGATTCACTTAACACTACCATATTTTCATTGGCCTAATTTATTATTAAATTTATTTTTAATTTTCTTGATTTCTCTATAAGAGTATCGCATTGGGGCAAAAGAATCAAACTTTTTGACGAATGCCTCAATCCTACTATCTTATTTCTTCTTTCCTTGACACATGATTTGATAATGATTTTCCTTTGAACTACAAGACAACGAAGCATATGACAATATTTATAGCAACTGCCAATCATCCTCATGAAGTATTAATTGGGTTAACCAAATAAATAATGGAATAATATTTGATGCACCATCAGTGTATAAATCTTATGCACCATTTGTAACACCCCAAACCCGGCCTAGAAGTTTAGGTTATAGGAAAAATTTACACAATCAGTCGATCTTAATTTCATTTTCGAAAACCATTCATATCCTTACGCACAAAAAAACTTTTAATCGTTAAAAGTCCTTCCGATAAAGTTACCGTTAAGTATGGTAAATAACCAGAATAAATGTATGAATGAAAATCTAAAGTCATAACTGTACCACAGTCTTATAAAACCTTACAGTTCAACATTTAACCGAATAATAAAGTCGTAATAGAAAACAAAATCTGACATTCCATTGCACTGAAACTATCTGAGACCCCCACCTACTGAGTCAGCATCCAAATTCTAAAATATACCTGAGAAGGGGATACGGAAGAGGGGGTGAGCTACTCGAGCTTTGTGTGAGATTAAAACCATCTAACTACAGAATCAGATACAAAAGCCAGAAAACAATTCAAAAGCAGAACATATTTACAACACTATACAAATCCAGAGGGTAGGCTCAAAATAGAAGTTCCGATAGTTATTACAATTCGAGCCACAACAACTCACAAACAGTCACAAGCACTATCAGTTAGACAAAACATTCAGAGTTCACGAAGTGCACATAGACATAGGTACTTTTCAGTCAATTAGTATAGTCAGACCAATGTGTATGAATGCTGTTCAGTTATAAAACCCACCCATCCAGCCAACACACTACTCCGTCCCCCATCACTCTACATGAAAGTTGTTTGAGCTCATCTAACCAATCACACCACATAAGACCTCATAAATCCCATCCATCCCTGAACTCCAATAATGTCCATGACCTTTTGGGTATTGGGACTGCCCACGACCCTCTGGGTACTAGGGGCTATCAGCAAGTCGTACAGTGCCATGCGATAAACCGCGGTACAAGCATATAGAATGAACTGCCAGATCAGATAGTGATGATACGCAGTGAAGCTGATGTATAAGCAGTAGAGTACTATACGATAAACCACTATACCGGTAAACTGCAGTTAAACTTCCAGATCAAATAACTACACGCCCCGTCAGTCGGGTTCAGAAACAAACATATTACGCAACCAATCATGCATCTCACCTAAACCGAAGTCGAAACAGAGTCATAATTACCCTTACTAAAACTTATCTAATGGTTGAAACACACGGAGTCACAAGTACGCTTAAATTGACTTAGAATCAAAATATCGTGAGATAGGGCCACACGCATGTGTACTTCGACCGTATGGAGCAGCTCAGGCCGTGTGAGGGTCCAAACACCTGTGTGAATGGTAGCACACGGCCGTGTGACAGAGGAACACGCCCGTGTGAATAGGCCGTGTAACTCACTGCTCAATTTCGCTAAATTCAAGTACAGAGCAAACATAGCAGTGTGAGGGTCTCACACGCCTGTGCCCCCAAGGGACACGGCCGTATGGAAATTGACAAAATCCCCAAATCGGCTACACGGTCATGTGGCACCCAATTTAGCCTGAAAACTCTAACGCCCAATTTCACACGGCCGTGTGAGTCGACACACGCCCATGTGGCCGCCGGAATGGTCACTAAACCACTCTTAAACAGCCCTGAAAATGTCACTTTAACCACCAAATACGTCCCCAACCTTAACAGCATCAAAAATATATCAGAAAACAGAGTATCGCACTCCTTTTCAGCCATCAAAACTCCAAAGCCAAGGACTTAAAGCACTCTCTCAAAAAGCCGAAATAATTACTTGTAAAACAAAAGAAAAGTAGTCAAGGTTCAAATCCCACACCTGTTTCGATAACAGAGGAAATGATAGATAAGCAGAAATCCCCTATGTCAAAAACCAAAACTGAACTTTGAGTAATTTTATAAAAAGCGAAAAGAAAAGCAAAAAGAGCAGAGAAGTAGCAGAACGTGGAAACAGGAAAAACAAAAAGTAAAAATAAACTTATATCCTAAGCACATAATTTAATAATTTTAAAAGATTATAATTATTAAACTAAATAAAAAACAAAACAAAATAAAAAAAATGCTATAAAAAATGCGCACTCCAAGGCTCAAACCCAAAACCCAAAGGTACACTAACACTCACTTAACCACCAAACTAATAGGCCCATTCTACTACTAAATTACACGACTAAACACATATGTACAGCCTCCTCACTGTCCCTATGCTCAAATCCTAAAATTTTTAGCCCAAAATTTGGGGCGTCACACCATCGATGAATAATAATATGATACTTCATCATTAAAAACAACAAAAAAATAGTGGAGAACTTATAAATAAATACAAATAACTTTATTTAAATATAATTAAATAATCATAACAATTATAAACAAATATTAATAACTCTTGGATTTAAAGGCTTAGGTCTAGAATCTCGAGTTTTAGGTTTTAGCATTTATTTTTAGTTAATTATTAATTATGTTTAAATAAATTTATTAGTATTTATTTATAAGTCCCCACTATTTTTTTTATTTTATTGTCATGTTATTATTTACTGATGGTACATGAGACTTATACATCTACAGTGCATCATATATTTTCCCTTAATAATTTATATATTGCAATTTTTATTTTTTTTTGCAAAAAGTTTTACTTATTACAAGGATTTATTATTAAGCTAATCATAATAAAAAGGGATAGTATATGCCTGAGGTTAGGGGTGGTAGGAAATGATTGTATAGGCATTCTTTGGGACGTTTTAACTCTAAGCAAGTGCAACTCCCAAGTGTCACGGGGCTAAACCTTTTGTCTCGTAATCTGTGCGGCCTTAGGCGATTCGCATGTCCAAACTCGCCTAAGTCAGCCTTTGCTCGAATGAGGATTCCTTAAGAACTCTTCTAAGGCACCAAATTGAAAAGTGAAAGCGATTTATGCCAAAAGAAACAACCATAAGAAGAACAGAAAGAGTGCTCGCAAAATGTTTGAGTAAATGCTCTCAGAATTCTATTACTTTTAAGAATTCTCAAATACAATGGATGGAGTTCTTAAGGAATCCTCATTTGAGTAAAGGCTGACTTAGGCGAGTTTGGATGAGTGAATCGCCTAAGGCTGCACGGATTGCGAGACGAAAGGTTTAGCCCCTTGACAAGTGGTATCGGAACTATTGGTTCGAAGGCACTGTTGGGATGTCGAAAGAAGTTGTTGGTCAAAAAGAGCCAATGGAGACCCAAAGAAGGTCCAGAAAAGCAAGTCGATCAAGGGACTTGTTGTCAGCTTTGGAAGATTGAGTCGTCACTCTCGAGGAATCCATGGGGGATATCAAGAAGAGGATTGATGATGTCGATGATAGGCTTAATGATTGGTTGCAGACTTTGCAGGAGCAGCTCGGGAATATGTGTGGGATACTATCAATTATTCAGAGAATAAGCTGGCCAAAAGGGATGATGCTCTTGAGGCTATGGTGGCAGCTTTGAAGGAGGAGATTAATGAGCTTAAGGGAGAGCTCGAGATGATCAATGAGCTTAAGGGAGAGCTTAAGGTTTTCAAGGCTGCCATAGGTAATGGGATGTTGGCTTCGAAGCCAAAGCAACAAGCAATGGATGTGCCCAAACCGAAAGCGTTTAAAGGGGAAAGGTCCGCAAGTGAGGTTGACAATTTTTTTTGGGCCATGGAGCAATAATTCTATGTGATAGGCATCGAGGATGATGCCACAAAGGTAAACACTGTTGCTATGTATTTTACTGATGTTGCTTTGTTATGGTGGCGACGTAGGTCTACTGATGTGAGACGTGGTGGGACCGAGTTTGGGACTTAGGATGAGTTCTATAAAGAGTTTAAATCACAGTTTGATCCCACGTATGCTGAGAATGAAGCTCGAGCAAAGTTGCGGCGGCGTACGCAACGAGGCACGATTAGGGAGTATGTACGGGAATTCAGTGAAGTCATGCTTCAGATTTCTGATTTGAGCCAGAAGGAAGCATTTTTCTGCTTTACGGATGGGTTGAAACCATGGGTGAAGCAAGAATTGCAACGTCGGGGAGTTCAGGAACTGACCAATGCCATGATGGTGGCGGAGTCCTTAGTGAAACTTGTTCCGAGGAGAGACAGGTTCAAATCTTCCAGGCCCAATAGGAGGGGCAATAGTGGGTGCCATGAGGAAGATGAATAAGGAAATAGTTATTATGGCAGCGGTAGTGGCAGCGACAGTGGTAATGAGAAACCACGAAAGGGGAAGTGGAGACCCAATAGCCTGAAAGAGAAGAGAGGAAAGTTGAGATGCTACTTTTGTAAGGGACCGCACATGAAGAGGGACTGCCCAAAGGGATCTTCATTTTTGGCTATCAAGAAGAGTGATGAGCCGGAAGAAGCAAAGCCTATTGAGAAAAAGACATTGACAGTCAATTCGATGATTCTATTCCCGAAGAAAGGGGAATGGTAGGGAAGGGTTGATGTTCATAGACATCAACATTGCAGGTCAAAAGGGGAGTGCTCTTATTGATATGAGAGCATCGGTCTTGTTCACATCGGAGAAGGCTGACTTAGACCGCACGGATTGCAAGACGAAAGGTCTAGCTCCGTGACACAAGTGGCCAGTAGCATAGGAATGTTAGATACTCGATGATGCTGACACCACAGGCTCCACTAAATGTGTAACACCTCACACTCAATTTGATTGTTGAATTTAAGATAATGAAATATCACATTCGTTACTAAAGTAACTACAATTCTATTTTAATATTTAATAGATGAGTCATACAAGTAATCTAATTTTGATAGTTAATAAAACACATTATTTATTCAGATCCGTAATAAATGAGATATTAAAACGTAAGATTTGCAAAATACAGGGCAATGTCGTGACAAAAAAAGGATTCATGTTGCAACACTAAGGGCAGAACCATGATGTCGTAACTTAAATTGAAGTCGCAACTTTGAAGTCAAAAAATTGATGTTGCAACTTTAGTAAGGGTACGTCGCAATTTTGAAGATAAGAAAATTTCAATATGAAAATCTCAAAAAAAAAAAAATCAGGAATGCGAGAATGCGACCTTAAAAAGAATTTCACTAAATTTTAATTCATTCATCTCAACCTTGAAGAAAGTTGCCCACTTCATAACTACTTGCTTCACCCATTTCTTTTACTAATGATGTCTCAATGTAAATCATAGTATTATTCATAATATAATTTCGACTTACATAATTCTTTTGTATATGTACATATAAATATATATATAAACATATCTATGACACATATATATTATTAATATATACTAGAAATATAAGAGAAGAAATGTAAGAATATGAGTAAAGGTAAAATAATATATGTAAATTTCAATTGGCGTGCACAGGGTAAGCATTTATCACCAACGCCCATTCACCTTTTTTTCTTGACAAATTTCCTTAAATAAGCCCATTGACATGAAATCCGTAGGGTGACTAAAAATTTGCTCTCTCTAATTAGTCATATATTAAAAATCACTACCTTTGATTTCCATACTTGTGTTCTGAGTGCGTAATATATATATCAAAAATCAAATTTCCAGAAAATTGTTTCATACTTATGAATACTAGATTTAGCTTCGACTTGGATTTGTACCCTGTAATTGTTGAATAAGTTATAATCGATTGGTATCCCTCCCACACACTTGATGGAATATAGATTTGACATTTAATTTTTTTTCTTAATTAATAATATATATAGTGAATATTCAGTACATTAATAGTATATTTTTTTATTTCGTAAATAGTATTAAAAAATTGATATATATATTTTTTTAAAATTATATATCTTTTAATAATTTATTATTCTTCTATAGGACACTTATTAACCTTTAATCCTACTTGTAAATTTCACTAATATTTTCCCGAATTTTTTACCATGTATATTTGTACTTGTTTTGCAAAGAGTTTTACCTATTTCAAGTCTTTCTCTGAGTATTGACATAGCAAAACTTCTCTAAATTAGATTTTGGCTTTTGAGATTTTTTTGGGGGGTTCAGTTTAAAATTATTTGATTGATTTTCAATTACCAAATAATTATTTCATTGATTTTTCATCCCCAAACAATTAGAATTGTTTTTATGATTTTTTCTCTTCTCCTTCTCAATGTGTATAAACTGAGGTTTAGGATTTTTGTTTGCTCAATTTAAAATTATTTTAACAATCTTTTTGCATTAAAATTTAACAATATAGATTTAACGACTATTGTACTGAGAGAAAAAATAATTCAGCAGATTTAACAATTATTGTAATAAAAGGATATTGTTAACAACAAGATGATTGTTGATTTCAATTTTTTACTTTCCTGAGTGTTTAAATCTCTAAAAGAATATATCTCTAAAGTTAATTCTTTAACTTTGATCTTCACTAGCATTATTGACAAATTTAGATCTCTCTAGTAATAGATCATTACAAATAATTGTTTAGTGATTGAAAATTAATGAAATAATTCCAAATCAAGAAAAAAACACAAAAAAAAAACCCAATTTAGAGAAATTTAACTATGTTGATACAATGGAAAGAAGCTTAGAAAATAAAAATTATAATTAAATAAACTTATCAATATTTATTTATAAATCCTCAAATATTTTATTAGTTTACTTATTGTGAGGTGATTTGATGTAGTTCAATAATGGTGCATAAGACTTTTAGACTTATTAAATATTAACCCATAAAAATAATAGAGAAACTTGTTTAGTTGGTAAAAGGGGTAGTACACACATAACTGAGATATTATTGTTTCCGGTACCAACGCGATGGCATTGGTTGGGATCTTCCGACCAACTCTCAAATCCAAATGGGCAGTAGCAGAATGTTTGCTGTTCCATGAAACCGCAGGCTCCACCGGAAACAATGCAGTTCCCACATGCATTTGAATCCTCCTTCCATTGCACCACGAATCCTGTTTCCAGGGCTCCTTTCAAATCAAAGGCGTGATTGGTATGTCTTTCCAAGGAAGTTTTAAGAATGGGAACATTGACAATTGCTGAACATCACCCTGGATTTGATATTATTTGCTATTACTTGCAAGGGAAGTGTCCAAGACTGGATGAGATGGAAAATGGGCAGTCATAAAACAGAGTAACAGTGGCAAAGTTGAGTAAACACCTTAAAATCTAGGATCCAATCTTGACCTGGAGATGGACAAAAACCACTAATAATGAACTCCTCACTCGGACTTTTTAGAATTAGACGATCATATCTGATGTCCAGCACTTGTCTTTTTCTTTGATTAGTTGTTACAATATTAAAATATGATTGCTTTGAGCTTACATTATCTATTATTTATTCGTAAACAAGTATAATCTATCATTGTTATGTCACTTTAAATGAAATGATCATTTTGGAAGTAAGAATTCTAGTTTGTGGTTGATCAAGTTGATTATGATATTTGTTTTAATGTTCTTATTAATCATCTCTCTTGTTATACCTTCAAACAAATATAATCTATCATTCCTAAATATTGTTTTATTGTTTTTTTTTTAAAGAATGAATAGGCTATTTGGGCGGATCAAGTCAAGCTTGGACTTTGAAATTTTATGAAATCAAGCTTGGGCTTGACCTAGTTCATAAACACTTCTACTTGATAGTGACTTGTTCGAGAAAAACCTACGAAGTGTCCCTTTAGGAAATCAACTTACCCCTTAATGGGTTAATATTGTCCCCTATGAGAGGAGGGTTGCCTTTTGACTCTACCAAGAGGTCGAATGCTTGAAGAGGAGATGATTTTATATAGTGTAAGCACTTCATCGGATGCTTGAGAAAGCAAACTATGTGTGTTATGCGTAATTACCTATCAAGGAACATATTTGTGTTTAGTGAGATCTAAACATATGCTATATAGCATATAAGAAAGTATTGGGTAAAAATACAACCACTTGGGCTAGGTAGATTATACTTTTGAAACTGCTTTCGATGAAATTGACCTCCCCTCAACAAAAAAAAAAGCGCCTTATCAAACGTCTAACTAGGCACTATCACTCTATGAATCCACCGTCTTTTGAAGAACTTGAGCTCTAAGAAAAATCGAGAAACAAAACCTACCCCAAGGATAATATCAACCCGTTTCAAACCTTTTTCGGGAAGTTATCCTCAACAATTGACTGTTTTATTTTATTTTACCAAGGCTTCTTTGGATTCCATCTTATCCTTTTGAGTATATATTTTTATATTCTCACCAAGGTTGTTTGAATCGAATCAGATCAATTGGTTTGACTAGAAATTGAGAATCAATCTAAAGGGGAACATTAGATCAGTTGATTTGTGAATCAATACAAACCAATTGAATCGATTTTTTATTTTTTAAACAATTTTTTAATCAAACCGTACAAATTAATCAAACCAATCAAATCAATAACCTAACCGATTCAACCATTAGTCCAATTCTAAAAACTTTTAATTCTAAGCACAAACATTGAACATAGCAACGCGACTGCACCTAAAAGATATCACTAACTATTTAAGCTCTAGTAAAACTGATAACCATCGGTACCGAATTAACTAGACAAAATCGATTAACTCGATTTAATGTCCAAATTATGAAAAGAAAGCTGGAGAATTTTAAGCTACGCCACGGCACATTCTTGGACTGTTTTGACTTTTGAGCAGTGATAGGGGCATTGTTTAATCCATCATACTAGATTATGTTTAAGAAAAAAGAAGATAATAAAAAATACACACAACGATCATCATGTTGGTGTTTAAAATTTCAACACAGTAATGTTCTGCCAATACGAAAAAGAAACACCCGAATACATAGCCCAAAACCAGTATATTTTCATTTAGATTCGGACTGTTTGATTTCACAGATATGGATTTATAATGAAAGATTTTTTTAAAACTTGAATTCCACTTTGTTGATCTGAAAGATACATACAGAAAAATTATAACATTTTATGAGAATCATCACACTCATTCTCAAAACATTACGAAAGCTCAAGATTAAAAAAGGAAAGTAAATTACCTCAAACAGGATACATCTGCATGCTTTTTTTATTTTTAACATGTTCTTTGTGTAAGTAATCACCAAACTAAGCCCTTTTTTCGTCTAAACCTATCAACACGGTCTGTGCTCATTCGAGACTTCTCAGGCTTATTTGACTTCTTAGACTTCTCCAGTCGACTATCTAAGCTGTTTCTAGAAACTTCTGGAAGGTCAGCATCCAGTTTAAAAGTATCCGAAGTTCCACCATCAGGTGGTTTTGTCTGATTGTCAGAGTTCACCGCTATTTTTTCAGAACCATTTGTGGCTGCTTTTGATTTATGTAGAGACAGTACAAATTTCTTCAAATGTCTAATGAATTCTGGGTAGAGCTCCAGATTGCAATGTCCTCCTCCGTTTACCCATAAAGGATCGTACTTATTCTTGCAAAGCTCCCAAAGCTGTTTACCATGGGAACAATCAACCACTTCATCAGCTGTCCCCTGCCAACAGAAAATGAATTAAAAATAAAAAAAGGAAACTAGTACAAGCTTTCCTTGGATGTCACGACCTGTATGCTGGTCCATGACATGTAGATGACCTAACTTGTCAAAGGCTCAAAGCTAACCATGATCTCTACTCACCCTAAATTGATAATGTAAAGGAAAAACGAGAACTATATCGAACAGCTCTAGTGCTGGGTTCAAAGACCCAAAAAGGCTCAAATTTATCTGTTTCTCTCCAGTCACACACACATTCACTCTGTTTCTTAATGGTCTTAAATTCTTGAAACCTAAATGTATGGCACAATACGAAGTGCTAAAAGATAAATTAATTCATTGCAAACTCTAAAATGAAATTGGTACTAGCAGAAAATGCTGTTAAGTTCATTAATTTAACATCAGAATCTCAATAATCTATTTATAGCCAGAACAATATAACAATCTAGAGTGATTAAGCTAAAGCACTTGAACGTGTATGAATATTCATTTACAGCAAGTATTTTGATTGATAAATGACCCGGGATGTTTTTGTCAAGATTGAATTTTCTTGAAACCAAATAGGTTCTTTGTGTAAAAAATGCCAAACACTGCTGAAATACTTAATTACCAGATCCATATAACAAATATTAACGTGTCAGATAAACAGAGGCTAGAGAAAGAGAAGGGAGATAATGGTGATGAAACAAGATGAAGAGGAAACAATGGAAGTGATACTTACATGAATTACCAAAACCTGACAGTTCACTGCTCCAATTTTGTCAATATTCTGAAAATTAGAATGGGAAAAAATCGGTAATGAAGGTCAACAAGACAAAACAAGAAAATATAAAAACAGTGAAAAATGCAGACTTACCTTATAAATGTCAAACCAGTATGTCCTTTTGACAGGGTACAATACTCTCATGCCAGACAAAATTGGGCTATGAAGAACAACGCCTCTCAAGTTCGGCAAACGAGAAGCAAGATCAACTGTAGGTCCACTACCAACTGACTGACCATACAATATTAACTGTTCATCTTTAACTCCATACTCTTCCTTAAGGCACTTATAAGCTGCATCTATGTCTGCATATGTATTACACTCTGTTGGCTGTTTCAAATAAAAAAAGGTGACTATTAGAATACAAGTTTTTAGGAAGCAGTAAGATGTTCGTTCATTATGTACAATAAATCAGAATGACATGACTGCTCAAATCTTGATACACATTGAACATAGCCAATTAATGAGAGAGCCCGACAGTACTAGCAAGAATTTAACTAGTGTGTAAGATATCAAAATTAAGGATTAAAAATAGAAGCCTGAAAACATTTCTATCAACCAATACATTTAGATATTATATAATAAAGAAAAACTGCCCAACAGGCTTATTACACTCAGAGCAAAACTATTGCAATAAAATGAACACTGTTCTATTAGCGGAAAAGGAGGAAAGGATTGGCCGAAAGATAACTGTGTAATTATTTAAAATGCCCATTATGATAGTTGAATTGCTACAGCTAATATGAATAAAGGCAACTTTTGCTCCTGAAATTGGCAACTAGAGAAGAGAAGCAAAGAGACCTACCTTTCCAGTTGATTGTCCATAGCCAGAATAATCATACCTAGAAAAGAATGAGTGACATTAGGAACAGAAACAAATGAATATATATATATGATAAATGGCTAGACTAAAATAGACCTATCAAGCACAAAGATGATAAAACATTTTCTTTTCAGGAACTCTAATTATCTGTACAATCATGTCATGTCTAAAAACAATCCCAAGAATAATTTATAGGATAAGATATCTAAAAGTTCCTTTTTGCATTATAATTCACAAAACTTTGGAATGCGCTATACATCTAAGGATTGAAGACTCCCTTGATCAGTTTCTTCTACAAAAGTCTCCACAGGAGAATAATGTGCTCAGTTATTTAAGTTCAATAGATAATGCAAAGTCAGTGCCTGCTTTGAAAGCAAACTTTTCTAGTTTTCTCTTGGAAAAATTTTATCTACAAGGAAGCATTAAGCTTGCTTTTTAATTTTTAAAACCTTCCTGGCTGTTTACATAGTTATGGAGAGCACCTACAACAAACATCAGAAGTTTGACAACAGACAGAAGACAATCATTTCCAAGCTGCCAACCTTGTTATTTATAAGAACAAGAGAACGCATATCAGCGTAAGTCACAAAGAAATTTGAGAGAGTTAATAGTTACCATAAGGCAACATTCAAAGATCCAACTTGACAGTACAGCAATTACAGCCCTAAAACACTAAACTACCGCTGAAAAACTTCTTATAAATCATTTTCTAGAAGTAGAAACAGGGCCTAAAAGAACTTCCTTACAGAAGTGGTTGATTATTAAGTCAGTAAGAAAAGCTAGCAAATATTATTATTTGCATTGTTCATACATTTGCATAACATAATCTAACATAACTGAAATAACATAATTAATAATTATCAGTCATCACTTTGGAGGTTAGGTGATAATAATTTAGTTGCTACAACTTTGCAGTCCGCCCAAACAGCATGGAGTTGTACTCTGACCAATCAACTACACAAACAAGAAATTTGACCTTAAAAAGGAGAATGTTTCCTTCTCTTTTCTTTCGCTTGATCCCAATTTTGCACCCTGACCAATCAACTGTACAGACAGTATGGCTTGAGCTAGTTGCATGGGATCCTAAATTTGACCTTAAAAAGATAATGTTTCCTTCTCTTTTAGCACTTTATCCCAGTTATATGTCATCAATAAATTCTGTAGTATATCTTTAAGTCGTAATAAGAACTTACATGTGACCACCTAATTACACAAACAAACCTACCTCCATTTACATTTTTGTCCACTGGCATGACAAACACTATGCTCATCATACTCATACTGCAGTCCGAGTTACTAAATATCTAGCTTTTCCAAATGAACATAGATAAGCAACAATGAGAAGATCCCATCAACTTCAAGGATTGATGGTAAATATAGAATAAAAGTTCTGGATGTGGTAATGGCAGAGAAGGAAGGAACAGAAGCAGAATAATTCAGAAACATGGGAATTTATAGGAAAATAATGCAGCAACATAATAGAACCTAATAATCAAAGGAAGTCAAGATTGCATTGTTCCACAGTCTACAATAGGACACAATAAATTTAAGCATCCCTAATAGTATTCAGAAGCATAAAATAAAAGCTAGAATATTCAAAACTTGAGAAATGTCTCTTCAGTTAGTCATAATGCCTCAATAGTAACATAGGGCTATTATGAAGGTGTGACCTATATTCTATAGAAACAGAACATCCAGTTAAAGGACTACACACTTCTCGAACATTCTAATCATGTGCCTACAGTTTTTCTTTTTTTCTTTAACAACATTGCCTGCATGTCACTGTCCTTAGGTCTTCGGCATTAACATCGAAGCACTATTTGCAAAAATGTATAACCAATAACATAAAGCTTCTCAATAACAAGCAAGTAACCGTAACTAATATGACCCTGCCATAAACCATCTTCTTCAACATTGCCTTCAGTCCACGATCAGTAAACAGAAAAAATATATATATATCCCAAAGTATTTAAATCACGTTTAAACAGTATCCATGCTCAATAATATTGCAAAAGTCCGCACATTGAAGAAACAATAGAAGGAAAGGAGAACAAATAACCGGTCACTCCTAAGAAACTTTAACTCAACAACATCGCCTTCACCAGTAACTCTTTGACCAAGTCTCTCTTTCTCCTATATTTTTTTTATTCTCTCTCTCTAGACTGCACAAATGAAGCCAATTAAAGTAAAACCATTAGCTCAATCTTACAACATACCATAATCAGCATAACTTTCACTTACTGATAACCAGAATCTCTGTTCTTCCCCTAACTAGCTTCAACCTCAATAATACAGCTGAACATGAGGCAAGCAAGTTCCACTTCACCAGAATTTTCCAACACTTACAGAACCCTAAATCCCCCAAAATCACAAGCAAATCAGACCAAACCCCAACGAACTACTTTACTAAGCTAAAAGAACTCTAATACAATTAAAACAGTAAAAGCCTAGGAAGCCAACTTAAAATATCATGTTCTATATGTTGCAAAAATTATGAAAGAAAATAAAAATACCCCATAAGATTAACCCGCAAGCGATTACACAACTCGACGAAAAGCTCAAACATTTGTCCTAAATCAGCGGCATTTCCATGAGAATACAAGAGAGTAGCGGAAGCCTTGGGGTGTTTTATATGGACGGCGACGATGTCGTTCCCGCGGCGCGTGCGTAGCTTCAAGACGTTGACACCGTCCCTCCTCGGTACCTCTGGTATGTAAAGCTGACCAGCGCATAACTCGTCCTCTAGCACTCTGTATGACGGCGGATTTGGCGGGAAGAACGCAAATTTCGCGGCAATCGAAGACGTTACTCCTCCCATCTTCTTCTTACCACCAAACGTTGTTCATCCTTCATTAAAATTACCAAAATAAGTCACCCTCCTCAGAAACCTCAAATCTTAATCACCAACTTCCAATCTCCTTCAGATCTTTTTCATTTCATTTAAGATAGAAGGAAAATGAAAGAGAAGGAAAATGAAAACGAAAAAAGGTGGCGCGTGGAATGGTAA
Organism: Gossypium hirsutum; assembly: GCF_007990345.1. Lineage (NCBI taxonomy): Eukaryota > Viridiplantae > Streptophyta > Magnoliopsida > Malvales > Malvaceae > Gossypium > Gossypium hirsutum. Next base: position 22,619,329 of record NC_053434.1, on the reverse strand, counting down.
TGGAGGCGCGTTGAGACGGGAGCTGCCGTAACGAAGCGAAGTTTCTTTAAATGTTTTGAGAGCTGGGAAATGTCAGCTAAATGGGATTTTATCCATTAAAAGGGAGGTAGGAAAAAGCAAGAAGGCGCGTGGACGTGAGCGTGAGCGTGGGTATAGGAAGGGTCGCCTGACGGCGACTTTGACAAATGATACGCACATGGCATGTATGTATGTATCTCTTTGGATCTTTAGTCACTTCACTAGAATGATGGCCGCTTTGCATGGATCACTTTTATTTTAATAAATTCAAATAAATAATTAAAATTAAATATTGATGTTCTCTTCTGCTGTGTTTGAGAATATGTTTTTCATAATTTAGACTAAATAAAATATATATCTGAAATTCGATTTGAAAAATATTTATGACTATTATATTTATAATTTACATTTTTCTTGAATTTTAAATATTTCCTATAGATAAAGACCTAATTTAACTAAATTTAACTACATTGTTATGAGTTCTACTTACCAAACGGTTGAAGATTAAAAATATAAACTAACTTTCAACGAATAATTGGTTTGTTTGAAGTAATAAAACTCTATTTTGACTTATAAAACAATGTTAAAAAGATTTTGGTTCTCGTATACGACTTAGGATAGGTTTAGATAGATAGTATGTTTACTTACAATTAATATAAAAAATAGTAATGACGATAAAATTAAATACAATAATATTACTATAACGTAAGATAAAAAATAAACTAAACATATTACATTACACTCCACCACCTATCCAAACTTATCATTAAACCCTACTCTACTCTAAATTTAATGGCCTAATAGTTTCACCAAACACAGGGAGGTTTTAAACTTAAACCGGAGATTTCAGTCAAAAACATGGTCCGAAAAGGTCGGACTTATTGGGCCAGGCGTCATAGGTCTAGTTTCCATGTTTCAACCCAAAAACAACTTGCTTTTCTTCTTTATATCATTTTTATTATTCATGTTGGAGATTCCCTTTATTATCATATCCAAAGTCTTCTCATCAAATGTAATGTACCCCACACTAGTTGCCCAATTCCATTTGCGACTTTTTAACACTTGACCGTACCAAAATGCATAAAGAAGATGAAGACATCAGCCATTGCTTCAACCCTTTCTTTTCTACCTAATTTCAATTCTGTTGGTCTCACTTATGATTGAAGTATATGTATTTTTTTATCATCTTTAACACTCACTTTTTTATGTATTTAAATTGTAATTTAATACTACTGGTAACAATAAATAATTCTCTTATAAATGAATAATTATAAATGAATAATTATAAAATATATTTTATTTCATAAACAAAGATTAAACCTTTAAATTCATTATGAAAGAATAATTTAAGTTGATTATAGACACAATAAATATGAAGTGTAATTACTTCCAGCATTATTGTTTTTTGGATAGTAAAATTCCAAGAAATTTGATAATGAATATTCGCAGCGAAGAGAGTCAAAACCTGGCCACATTATTGCATTATTTAAGATTGCTATTTAAAACAGTGGTACTTACTGCTTAGTGCTATTTAAGGAACCAAACCCTTTTACCATGTTTATCTCGATTTTATATCAATAACGAATATTGACAGTGGAGACAGTCCAATTATATTTCTTTTTATAGTCTCGTGTTTCACACTTCCATTTAATATTCATATTTTACACTAGTATCAAATACATATATATCTAAATATAATCTTTAAAAGTTCTCCAAATACAGTAAAATATTTAGAAAATTTTTAATAGACATATTTGCCTCTCACACTTTAACCCAAATATAAGTAACATAAGATGGTGGTCAGTGAAATCTTGGGGTTAGTTTGTAATGGCAGAATTTTGATATTGTCATGTTTTAAAATTTGTCAATTTTATATGTTTGATTAAAAGTTTAATTAGCATTGTTGTTTAAGTTTTAATAGAGCTTCCTTTTAGTGTTAGACACATATCCAAGATACTGTTCAAGAATTTTCAAAAAATGAAAATAAATTTATAAATTTTGAACATATCTATATTAAATACTTACCTATCTCGATACACAAAGGTGAATCCAGGGGACTGACAAGGGACCCTGATCTCCCCTAAAATAAAAAAAATTATTATTTTGGCACTTTAGAAAATTTTAAAAATTTAAATTAGTAAATATAAAATTACACTTTGCCCCTCTAAAATTATGAAAATTTAATTTAATCTTTTAAAAATTATAAAGATATAGACTATTAAAAATTAAATTTTCATTTCGGCCCTCCCTAAAAAAAATTTCTAGCTTCACTCTTGTCAATACAGACACTCAAGCCCATATAATGTAGGTTAGACGAATAGCTTCTTGTTTTTAAATGTTGCATTTATTAGTAATCTTTAATATTCTTTTTGTTTTTCTTTTCCATTCAATAAATTTTTTCGTTATCATTCTCGCCGTATTATTTTTTTATGCATGAGAATTCATTTTCATAAAAACAAATCTCATGCAAGAGGTAAAATATAGATACTCATTTTTTTGTTATTAATGTTTCTATTAATAGTAGTATCTGAAAATATTGTTTCTTGTAGGATCACTTTATGTTGAGAAGATTAGCAGGATTCGTTGGTTTGCCCCATAGCTGGAATGTCTTGGAGAGCGTGGCTTAGAAGCTCATATAAGAATATTATTAATAATTTTACTTCTTAACATTTCACTAGAACGTAACTATTTTTTTGTCTTTCCCTCTTCTCATTAACCAAACCGTGCACTTGCACTTAAGTTTGTATGTAACATTCCCTTTGCTAAAATAAGTTACATGAGTGTAACTTCTAGTAAATTACCATTATATATATCCACTATATTCATAACTTCTCTCATATTATCCGATCAAGGCAAGTCATGATGGGGACAAGTAAGAGCGGTAGACTCTTGCAAATGAAATGTACAAGAGAGAAATATAATTTGAGCTAGGTGACGGTGGAGACATAAGCCGAGGCAAATGTTACGAGGAGCGGAACTACCTGATAGAGAGACTAATTGGGCATCAACCGAGGCATTAAGGTAGTTCTAAGACGAGCCAAACCAATGTCATTCCAAGGACGCGACGAGGGCATTGTGAGAATGAGTGAGGGAGAATGTCACAGGCCACAGATCAAAACCTGTGACAAATGCACATAAAGCGTCCCAAGAAGGTCAACTAATTAAATAGGGCATATTTGGCCCACTTCAATTGGCTCGATTCGTGAAACATATGGAGAAACTCATCTACTTAAAGCCTTAGTAGCCTAATGAAACACTCTAGTAAAACTAAAGTTGTCAAAGTAATTATTGTAAATCTTAAAGGATAAAGATGTATAGAGTTTAAATCCCTTAGGACTCTCATATTGTAGATAGGCACTAATCTTAACCGTTGATGTAATTCAATTTATACCATTAGATCTGGAGGAGCTCAACTATAAAATGTTGGCTTAATCTATACCATTACGCTGATTTTAGTTTGTCTTTTAACATAATTTCTCTAGGCTTTTAGGTGAGGGCTATAGAAGACGAGTTAGCGAATCTGACACTTGTTGATGGGGAGGATGAAGCGTTTGTGATACAGAGGAGGAGTTCAAGTTCTGTTTAGTGGGGTGTTGCCTAGCAGATAGCGTGGTGCATTTCCCCTCGTTAAGAAATACTTTGGTTGATTTATGGCACCTTATTGGTGGAGTTTTTATTAAAGATCTAAGAGAAAAGCGAGTTTTATTTCATTTTTTTTATGAAATGGATATGCAATATGTTTTGGAGGGAACACCATGGTTCTTTAACAATCATTTATTTTTGCTGCATATGATCTAACTAGAGGAGGACCCTATCACGTTGCCAATATTTTCCGCTGAGTTCTGGGTGCAAACTCATGATCTGCCTCTGGGTCTAATGTTAGAAGTTATGGTGCGGCAGTTATGAGTGTTTCTAGGTAGTTTTCTTGAATATGATACAAAGATTTCTTTGTCGGCTACAAAAAGATTTATGCAGATTAAGGTCTAGTTGGATGTCTACCTTCTATTAAAGTACAAGAAGAAAATTCTATTAGGCGTTAGTCGAACAGTTTATACTTGGTTTCAATATGAAAGACTTGGGCATAGGGAGAGCTTTGGTCCATTGAGGGTGCAAATTGTAACACCCCTCACCCGTACCCAACGCCGGGATAGGGTTCGAGGTATTACCAGGACTTTACATTTTGAAGCATACTAAATTGGGTCACCAAGCTTTACTCAAATTTTAAGCTTTTCATCCACGAACAACTCGTCCCTTATATAGGCCTTCGAGGCCTATGACATACCTAGAGGCAATGCGGGACAAATTCGGGCACATTTGATAAACCTTGGGCTCCTTAGAAAATTTTCCTTACCATAAGGTGTCACACGCCCGTGTAGATGTGCCGTGTAGGTTCACACGCCCGTGTGGCTTGGGGCACGCCCATGTCCTTTAGCAGTGGGCAACACTGACTTATCAACACGGCCATGGCACACATCCGTGCTACATGCCCGTGAACAATACTGTCTTTTTAACACAGCCTTAGTGCACGCCCATGTGGCCTACCCGTGCACAACTTTGAGCTAAGCAGCCATAACATACACCCATGGAAGGGAGCCGTGTGTCTAACCATGTAGACTCTAATAGGCTATTTTCCAAGCCTTTAGTCACCCCTTTCTACTACTTGTGTTTAGCAGTTACCAAGTTTGAAAGAAAACACAATTATACACTTAAAAATAATTTTGATAAAACTAATTGTATGGAAACCTCATATCATTGGTTTCATACAAGATAGGTTATTTTCCATTTAGTGTTTATGGGTTCCCATAACACTTTAATTCATCCGAAATTAGCTCGTTCATGTGACTTATTGCCAATTGGTAACAACCCATCACTTGTAAATAAAAGCATGCATAAATTCGTAAGTCATAGCCTACTTCAATTAAGCCAATTTTCATGGCCATATACAAAGAAATAAACATATTTTTACATGCCTTCATTTGGCAAATCAAATGACACATATAACAAAATACTAAAAAATACTATACATGCCATTGAAAAAAATAAACAAAGTCTCTGTACCAAAGCTTGTCTAGTTAATAGTGTATTGACTCTCCAATTGTCTTCCAGTCCTTAAGAGTCATCAAGCTCTGTGAGATAGGGAAAAAGAGAGAGGTAAGCATTTACATGCTTAGTAAGCTCGAATAACTGAAAAGTAAACTTACCAATTAATTAATATGTATCAATGATAGATAAGGAAATCAACAAGTATAAAATGGTTCTCTATTACGTCAACTCAATCAATGAGTTAGTAACATAACCAAGCATCTTATAATTTAACTAGATGAGCTCATCATTCAACGTCTCATTTACAAAAACATCCCATGTTAATCTCGTTGAGTTTTTAGGAAATCTCGATGGAATACCCAATAACTGTCAATTCATACGAATGATCATTCCATATATGTACTCTCGTGAACCTCACATCTTATGGCGGGATTATCAGTCCAAGCTAAATCCCCCATTTCATGAACTTATAAGGTGATGTCGGGATTACCAGTCCAGGTTAAATCCCTTACAGCGACAAACATCCTTAATGAGCTCAGATCTGAATTACCAGTCCAGGCTAAATTCAGACCCTAATTGGATTACCCGTCCGGGCTAAATCCATAATGCACACATATTCTTCGAGAGGCTTGATCATTTAAGGAACACCCGTCCGAGCTATATCCTTTTCATACTTGATATCACGGATTACTCGTCCGGGCTAAATCCTTACTGCAACACATGCAGGATCTCGTTACACATATCAATCAAGGTTTATCTATCGAATTCCCTTTGTCAACCTCAACCGAGACATTTTTCTCATGTTACCATCAAATAGGCATTTCTATGATATTTCATACTAATAATAAATGCAATCATCATGCATTCATAAATAATTTAATTATGCATATTAGAAGTTTATTTTAAGTTATCAGAACTTACCTGGTATTCTTTTTGGAGTTGTGTTTCGGTTATTCTGAAACCTTGCGTTTACCTCGATCGACCTCCGAAATTTGTTCCTCGGGGTCTATAACAACAAAATTATATTATTAATACCCCACATTATACATTACAAGTTTAATATCTACCCCCGATCTAAATGACCATTTGCCCCTAACCTTTGACATTTTTACTATTTAGTCCCTAGGCTCGTATAATGAAACACATGCACTTTTTATCTTACCCAAGCCTAACCGAACACTTTTCGTTCTTATTGTAGCCCAATTTTCCATTATTTTCTCATTTCAACCACACATTTACATCTTTTGCAAAATAGTCCCTATAAGGGTTTTTTCATGAAAATCAACTAGGAAAAGATGTTTAACACACATTCATCTTTCATATTCCTCCATAATCCATCAAAATACAAATAACTCATGCATGGGTAAATTTTTAAACATGAACCCTAGCATGAAATATGGGTAGAAATGGAAAGAGCAAGCTATCGGGATTTCAAAAATACAAAGAACATGAAAAACGAGGCTTGGGAGCACTTACTATTGAGCTTGGAAAGCTTTAAAACCCTAGCTATGGAAACCCTTGAAGTTTCGGCTGGACAAGGAAGAGAATGGGCTGATTTTGGCTTGATTTTTCCAATTTTATTTCATTAAAATACCAAATGACCAAAATGCCCTTATGCCCTTTCTTTAAAATTTCATCCATGTAAGTCCATTTTTGTCCAAAAACTTAGAATTTGGGCAATTGGTCTCAAAGACCTTCTAATTCATAACCCAAAGCAATTTCATACAAATTGCTTCTAGAATTCAAGTTTTGCTATTTATTCAATTTAGTCCCTAATTTTCAATTGAACACCTTCCTCAAAGAATTTCTTCATGAAACTTTAACATATGCATATAATCATATTATAGGCCTCATAATAATCATAAAATAAGTATTTTGATGTTGGATTTGTAGTCCCAAAACCACTATTTTGACTAGGCCCTATTTCGGGATGTTACACAAATCAATCTGGAAAAAATCCAATTTGGATGGGATATCTTTTTGTGAGAACCATTGAAAAGAAGCTCATCGATGGTGATTCAATGGTTATAGGAATCAGATGGTTCCATAAGTCAAAGGGTGGATAAGGAAAGGAGTCAGTTAAGGCATAATTTTGGGGATAATGCTACCAATTTGTATCCCAATCATAATTTAGAATTAGTGGAGTCTACCATATACCAATCGATTAGGGATAGGATGGGTGTATCTCACTTGGATACTAATGTGAATGGAGGTGGACCTACTAATCTTGGGCTTATAGAAATAGGTTCAAATGGGGAAAAATATTCCATCCAATACGTTGAAGGGAAGAAACGACATGGAGTGGTGGGGGAGGTTCCCACCGATAAAATTAAAGGCAATAGTGGTGTATCGAAATATGGTTATATTCGATTGGCTAGCTCTGCTATGTAAAGCAGCCAAATGCAATAAAAATCGTAAGCTGAAATGTTCATAGTTTGGGGAGGCTATGGGAACTATGTCGTCTTAAGAATTAGTAGAGGGAAATATGTCCCCAGATTTTATTTCTAATGGAAACAAAAATCAATGCGTAAAAGATGGAGATTGTTAGGAGGAAATGTAGTTATGTAAATGGTATTGATGTGGGAGCAATGAGTTCTAAAAAGGGATTGTTGTTGGGATGGAGATAGAATTGTACGGTTAATCTACATAGTTATTCTTAATATCATATCAATGTTGTATTCATAATGATTAGGAAGGAGTAGTGTGGCGCTTCACGGGTTTTTATGGTAATCTTGAGGAATGGTTAAGGAGTATTTCATAGAATCTGATTCGTCAGTTGGGTTAGAATCAGTCTATCCTGTGGTTAGTAGCTGGTGATTTCAATAAGATAGCTTATTCTTTTGAAAAGGGAGGTGTTAGATTGCATCTGGAAAAAAATATAGAGGCTTTCAGAATTATGTTACGAAATTGTTATTTGAGTGATCTGAGGTTCATAGGGCGCAGGTTCACATGGAGAGGGGTAGATTTGTGGCAACCAATATTAGAGAAAGACTTGATAGAGGTGTGGCAAATCCAACTTGGTATAGTTTATTTCCAGATTACTTTGTCACACATTGGATGCACTCGTTATTTGATCACTATCCGATTGTGATAAACACAATTAGTCGACAAAGTTGACTGCAAATGGGTCAGGGTCAATTTCATTTTGATGCAAATTAGTGTTTGGAGGATTCGTGTGAGAAAAAAAATTACAATTACTAGTCATTTCTACGGATGCTTTACCGATTAAATTAAATGGTTTTGGGAAAACATTACGAAATTGGAGTCGTTGGGTTAAAAGAAGCAGAGTAGCTAATAAACAAAGGCTAGAACTTAGAATGAATGAGTTTTATGTTAAGGAGCCTGATGATGATATCCTTGTCGAATTATCCAAATTGGGCTAACTTTGGAAGATGATAAGGATGAACTGTTTTAGGAACAGAGAGCTTAAGTTAACTGGCTTTCGACTAGAGACAAGAATACCACTTTTTTTATAAGGTAGCTTGCGGTCGAAGGAAGCAGAATAGGATTGTTGGCATTGAAAGGGAATAGGTAACTAACGAGGAAGAGGTTCTGAAGATTGCCTCTAAGTATTTCATGGAACTTTTCACGGCCTCAGACGAAGGGGATGCTTTTAGGATTTATGCTAACATTTAAAGAAAGGTGACACTATAATGAATGTGGATTTGCTACAACCTTTTCTACCTGAAAAAGTGTGGGTTGCGGTCAAATCTATGTTGCCTCTTAAAGCATCAGGGATTAATAGGTACCTTACTTTATTTTATCAAAAATATTGACATGTCGTAGGTAATGATGTTACAAACTATTGCCTTGTGGTTTTTCGTGGGGAAATTACTATCGACGAAATCAATAGGACTCATATTGTTTTGATTTCGAAGGTAAATAATCCTTGCAATATGACATAGTTAGGCCTATTAGTTTATGCAATGTGTTGTATAAGATCATTACCAGGGTAATAGTGAACATAATAAGTGATCTGTTGAGAGAGTGTGTTGATGAAGCTCAAGGAGATTTTATTCCTAACAAGTAAATTCAAATAATGTCCTTGTTGCATATGAAATATTGCACTCACTCAAAGTGAAGAGATTAGGTAAACTAGGAAATTTTGCGCTTAAGCTCGACATGAGCAAAGCGTACGATAGAGTTGAATGAGACTTTGTAGTAGGGATAATGGTACACTTGGGTTTTCATAAAAATTGGGTGAGGCTGATTATAAGATCTGTTTCCTTTGTTTCTTATACGGTCGGGTTAATGGCAGCATTAGTGACTCTTTTTTTCCCTTCGTGGGGTTTGCGTCAAGGTGATTCCTTAGTCCATACTTGTTTTTATTGTGTGTTGAGGGGTTTTCGACAATTCTTAATGAAGCAAAAGTGGTAAGGCGAATAAATGGGGCGTGTATATGAAGGGAGAGACTACCAATAAATCACCTCTTCTTTGTAGATGATTGTGTTTTATTTGGTGAGGTTTCAAAGGAAAGAGCTCAAAATATAAAACAGATCATTTCTGAATATGAAAAAGCTTCGAGACAAAAGGACAACTATGAAAAATTTCTTCTTTATTTTGGAGTTAATGTAGATTTGAATGTCTGAAATGTTGTGGGGAGGCTGTTGGGCTTTCGGATTTTGAAAAACCCCGAGAAGTATTTGGGATTGTCGATGATGGTTGGTAGAAGTAAAAAGTAAGCGTTTTCTCATTATTTGGATCGTTTTAGTAAGAAGGTGGAAGGTTAGGGTATGATATTTCTATTCATAGGTAGGAAAGAGGTTTTCATAAAATCCGTATTGCAAGCTCTACCCATCTATGCTGTGCAATGTTTTTTTTTCCAAAGACACTTTGTACCCAATCAAAAAACATTCTTAATAAATTTTGGTGGCAGAATAATAAGACGCTTCAAGGTATACATTGGTCTGCATGGCACCTATTTTGTTTATTGAGAGAGAAAGGAGGGTTGGGTTTTTGTGATTTATCCAAGTTCAACATAGCATTATTGGCCAAGCAGTGTTGGCATATTGTTACCCATGGTGATTGTTTATTGGCAAAAGTTTTAAAAGCTAGATATTTTCCTCAATCAGATTTCATGTCAGCAAGGTTAGGATCTTATGCTTCTTTTACCTAGAGGAGTATTTTAAGTGTAAGAGGCCTGATTGAAATAAGAATTGGTTGGAGAATTGGCACGGGTAATAGTGTAAACATCTGGAACAATGCTTGGATTACTGGGCCAGGGAATAGGAAAATACAGTGTCAAAATACTGTCTCACAACTAATCAATTTTGATATTTGTACCTAGATTGAAGACCGCGTTAGGGCCATTCTTAAGAGCAACCAAGCTAAGGAGGTGTTAATGATTCCACTAACACAAATGGACTGTCTAGATATGTTGGCCTGACGATATGAAGGATCATGTGAGTATGCTCCAAATAGTGGTTACAAGTTGTTGCTTGACCAAGAATTACATACTAGGACTTCCTAGTCTATGGATTTACCTAATCTAATTACAATGCTATTTACAATACTATGGGCTTTACATCTTCCAAGGTAAATCAAAATTACATTCTAAAGACTTATACATAACTTTCTACCTACATTCGAGAATTTATCTAAACGTATGATGCATGTTGATAAATTATGCCCTCTATGCATAGAAACTAAAAAATATGTGGACCATCTTTTAAGGTCGTGTGTTGTCTCAAAACAAACACTAGCCTCTTTGAAAACAATGATGTAACACCATTAACTCGTATCCGATGCCGAAACAGGGTTACGAAGCATTACCAGACTTATAACTTATAAAATCAAACATTTCATAAACAATTATCATTCAAAATAAAAACCATTCAAATTCATTCATATAGTCCGTAACACGAGCCCTTAAGGCTTAAAACAAGCATTAGAAGTGGTTCATGATTAAATGGAGTACTTAAGAAATTTTTAGAAAAACATGGAAAATTTTCAAACTGTAGGGGACACACGCCCGTGTGACCAGGCTGTGTGTTTCACACGGCCAAGAGACACTCCTGTGTCACAGGCCGTATGGACATTTGAAATGGGATCACATGGCCGTGTCCCAGCCCATGTCTAACCCCATGTAACTCACTGTGTAATGATCCAAAATTCACAGGTATCGAAAAAGTACATTATTGGGCCTCCGTCTTAGTGAATTAGATTCATAAATAATTATTAGAAATATTTATAAGTCTAATAGCGTGTCTAATTACATTTTAATTAGGCGAATTTAGTTTAATATTGGAGAAAATAGAAAAAAAATAAGAAATTAAATTGAATTAAGGATAAAAGTTGAATTATAGAACAATAAAAAGTAAAAAGGGCTAAAATGAAAATTAAGCCAATTTGCTATAGTTGAGGCGGCATAAGAAAAATAAAATCTAAGCTTTTATTTGTTTTAAATTATATAATTAATGAGATATAAATATAATTTATATAATATGAATTTATGATAATTAAATTATAGTGATATTATATTATCAAATAAATTTATGCCAATTGTGTGGATATGATAAAATACATGTGTAATGTTAGTATTTATACAATTATAAAATATATGTATATTTTCTTAAATAATAAGTAAAAGATATTTATTAATTATTAATTAAATTATTATATTATAAGATTTTTATTTGATAAATTAATTAGATTAAGACAAATGTATGGTCTACAATTAATACAATTTATACATGTGTAAAAATCATATTATTACAATTGTAAAATAAATAATTAAATTACTTATTATTTAAGTTAAAGATATTTATTAAATTAAATAATTAAATTATATGATTTTTGTATAATAAACTAATTGAATAATGACAATTGTAATAAGAATATTAGTACATTTTTTATAAAATAATTTGTTTACTTAATATTAAAGTAATAGATAATTAGAATTAAATTATTAATATAAAACAAATAAAATAAAATAAATAAATAAAAGTAAATAGAATAAAACGAAAGTAAAGGAAAAAGAAACAAAAGCCAACAAACAGAATAAGAAACAGAGAGCATTTGAAAAACAGGGGAATAAAAGGGAAAGAAAATAAAAGGGGAAAATTGGATTTTAAAGTTTCAAGTTTGTTTGGCAAGCTAAATTTAGTCATTTTCTCTTAAATTTGATGTTTTAGAAGTCTTAAAACAAGGTTTTGATGAAATTAATTTGATAGTTTGAAAGTTTATAAGCTTTTAAACAAAGTTCATGTTGAAGAAAAAGATAAATTAGGGATTTAATTGAATAAATTTTAAGTAAGAATTAGTAAAAGGATTACATTGTAAAGTAAGCTAAAAGTTTTGTATTAGAGGGATTAAATTAAAAGAAATTTTAAATTAGGGTTATATTATGAATACTTGATAGTTAGGATGAATATGGAAGAAAATGAGTAGAATTGAAGTATGAAATAAATGAAACAAATAAAAGAGTCAATTAGGATTAAATTTAAAATTAGGCATAAATTGAATAGAAATTTAATTAATTATTTAAATTAATGTTGTAATTAATAATGTAAATTGTTATTATTATTTTTATTTTTGTAGCTAACAAGGAAAACGAGGCATCGGCATCTAAAGGAAAAGAAAAGATCGTTGAGGAGTAAACTCGTATTCCGGGTTTGTATTACTATAACTCAAACTATTTATTAAATGTATATTGAATTTATAGTTATGGAATAATTAAGATAAGGTAAGTATTATATTTGAAATTAAATGTGAGTATGTGTGAAAATTAATTTGTATATGAATTAAGATAATTGATGTTTGAATTGATTGAGTATTGAAAATTTTTGTGTAAATGAAATTGAAATTGGAAAAGTAAAATAATACCCTATTAACTTGTCAGACTAAATTTGATACAAATGGCATGCCATTGGATTTGTGATGTGATGATGAGATTTGTAGTTCGACCAAGAAGATGTTTCTGTTATTATATACTTCGGTTTATCCGAAGAGGCATTTAATGCCTTATTGGTGTGTTTGGGAGGATATAATATATTGGTGTGTTTGGGAGACTATATTATACTGGTGTGTTACGGAGGATTTATAATATTCCAGGTGTGTTTGGGCTAGATATTCTGGTCTGTTTGAGTGGAATCCGCGTATCTGTCAGAGTCCGAGCCTTGTTAATAGGGTAAATAATTGAAATGAAATTTTAAAAATGAGATTAATTGTTTTGGCACTATTGAAAAGTATGAGAAAGAATGTATGAGTTAAATTATGAATTGAGTTAGTATGTGAAAAATGAAATATGAATTTAAGAGTTATGATGTAATATAATTATATATAATTAGTTTAAAAGATTATAAAGTTTATAGTTGATGTTTGTAATTTATTAATGTTAAATAGTTTTGATTTATAGTAATACCACTGAGTATGAAATACTCAGCGTACGGTTGTTTCCGTGCGCAGGCCATTAGAGTTTTGGATCCGGTCCAGCATCTAAAACAAACCCGACTCCAATAAGAAGATTTTGGTGATGTATTTCTTCCTTTTGTTAAGTGGCATGTACTAGGTAGTTGAATATGAATTATGTATATGCATTTAAGTTAAATGATTTTGGTTGTATATAAATGATTATAATGTTTTGGATTATGAATATGATATAAAGTTATGAAATGGTAAATTTAGTACTAAATAATTGAAATGAAATAAAAGTTATTAATTATACATATATACTAACATGTTATTTTGTTTAAACTAAAGTTTTAAATTATTATTTTGATAAAAATTGGACGTATTTGAGTATACCTGTAATACCCCTATCCGTATTCATTGCCGGAATAGGGTACGAGGCATTACCGGAGTTTACGAATTAATTTTTTTTTATATTCAATATAGCCCCTTTATAGATATCTAACCTTCCCTGAAATTTTAAACCAAAAACAATCAATATCAACCAATCCAATTTAACATATTTTCAAGATAAATTCATGCATATTTATAAAATAACATCATCACATACCCAAAATCAGGTTTGTTAACCATACCAATGGCTAACTCTACATTCATTTCACAGAATTATTTACTTTATTAGCTTATACATGCCATTGATTTCCAAAATAAAGTTTCTTTATATACCGAAATCCTGAGGTTAATAGTGTGATGTGTCTCCGACCAAATCCGACCTCCGAGCTTTTAACACTACAAAACAGGGAAAAATGAAACGGGGTAAGCACTTTGTGCTTAGTAAGCTCATGTAACAAGAATTATACTTACCTAATATTTTCAATACAATGCAATAAATATTCATATATCCATTCAATGCATTATTACCCTAACATGCACAAACTCCACATTCACGTTAGTCCAATAATTTCCATATATCAATAATATATACCATGATTGATGAGCTCATCAATACCATAATTTTCATTCCCTTATTATTTTTCCATATATTATCCCGTTGAATTTTTTGGAATTTTCGATGGATTTTCAGAGGTACACTTTTAGTGTACAATTTCGGGTCCGTCAATTCATATTCATGTGCGTACTTTTCCATTTCAGAGAGCACACTCCCGCGAACCTCAACCTTGCAGCGGGATTACCAGTCCAGGCTAAATCCCTTGCAATATAAACTCATAGAGTATTGTCGGGATTACCAGTCCAGGCTAAATCCCTTACAACGACAATTACTCTAATGAGCTTGGATCTGAATTACCAGTCCAGGCTAAATTCAGACCCTAATTCGGATTACCCGTCCGGGCTAAATCCATTTTACACATATTCTTCAGGAGGGCTATATCAAGATAGGATCACCCGTCCGGGCTAGATCCTTTTTACCGTCAATTCCTTTTCAGAGATCCATCGAATTTTCCTTTCACTCAACTGAGATTTCTTCCCATTTTATCAAATATATCAATGTTTCATAAATTTTCATACAATGAACATTCAAATCATTTTCACATAAATAACATACAATCTCAAGCATTTAAGAATATAATTCAAGTTACACGAACTTACCTTGATACTTGTTTGTAAACAATAAAAATCTACTAATCCCGAACTTTTTCCTTTCCTCGATCTAGCTTCGTATTTGAATCTTCCGGATCTAAATAAATAAATTTAATTATCAATTTAATACGTTTCATGTTCATATGCAACATTCTCTATAATTCAACTATTATTTATAGTTCATTCAAAGCTGTCTACTTGAGTCATAGTCACTAAATTATTTATAACTTGAGCTACGAAACTCCAAATTAAGATCCGTAAAATTTTCCCTGAAACTAGACTCATATATATTTTTACCATAAAATTTTCAGAATTTTTAGTTTAGCCAATAAGTACAGTTTATTCTTTAAAGTCACCCCTGTTCTGCTATTAACAGTTCTGACACTTCTTCACTAAAAATTAATTATCTCTTCATACAGAATTCAAATAATGTTATCATTTGTTTCTATTAAAAATAGACTCATTAAGGATTATATAAATATAAATTTAATCCCATAATTGTTTTTCTTAAATTTTTTATGATTTTTCAAAGTCAGAACAGGGGAACCCGAATTCATTCTGACCTTGTCTCACAAAATTAATTATATCTCAAAATTTACAAATCCATTGCTTACACTATTTCTTCTATGAGAAACTAGACTCAATAAGATTTAATGCCATATTTTTTTCATCTTCTAATTCGATTTCTACAATTTATGGTGATTTTTCAAAGTTAGTCTACTGCTGCTGTCCAAACTGTTTTTGTGCAAGCTGTTTATTACCATTTTTCCCCTAAGCTTTTAATAAATGATAATTTCGTCCCTACTCAATTAGCCTCTCAATTGAGCTGATTTTTCTCAATTAACATTTTATTCTATCACCTTAAACTAGTTTGAAACCTTTAGGAATCAGAATTTCAGCAATAGACTTTAATTCCAAGCATTTTCACAATTAGGTCCTAAAAATCAATTTCTATTGAAATTACCTAATAAAATCATCTCATAAACAAATTAAAGCTTTAATTTCATTCTATTTCATCATAAACTTACATCACTCAACCATGGTGACTTTCCATTTCATCCATGAAATCAAAAACTAATGAATTTAATAGTAAGACCTAGTTGTAAAAGTCTTAGAAACACAAAAATTACAAGAAAAAGGCAAGTATTAACTCACTTGGTGGAAAAATTATGAAATACCAGCTTAGAGAACCCTCCTATGGCGTTTTTAGCTGCTGGAATTGAAGAGAAATGAAGAGAAATCTAGATATTTCCTATTTAGTCCTAGTTTTATTTAGTTAATTTTGCAATATTCCAATTTTACCCTTAATTTATCAATTTTTCTGCTGATTTCATACCCTTGCCGTCCAACCCAAATAACGTTTGGGTCAAATTTCCTTTTAAATCCTTTCTCATTAGACTTTTAAGCTATTTAATCATTCTAGCAACTTTTACACCTATTACAATTTAGTCCTTTTCATTTAATTGACTACCCAAACATTAAAATTTCCTAACGAAATTTTAATACCACATTACTAACATTTCATAAATATTTATAAAATTATTTTTGACTCAGTTTTACGAGATAGAGGTCTCGATACCTTGTTTTTACCCAATTTCTTCAATAATTTCTTTTTCTAACTAACCACTAAATCGGTAAAATTTTTCTATCAATATTTTCATACGATTTTCCTATCATATCAATTTTCATGCAAAAATATTGAAATAAATTTCTCTTTAAATCGGGTTTGTGGTTACGAAACCACTGTTCCGATAATTTTGAATTTAGGCCATTACAATACCTAATCATTGGTTGGAGTATTAATATTGGATTGTTTTGGGTTTGATGTTTGCAGGGGGTTTTATGGAAAAATAAGCAGAATTACTGTCGAAATTTTATTAAAAAAAAATTGTGAAAAATTTCCGGAGAATTCGAACATGTTCCGTTTCACTTTTAATTTACGTTTTGGCTTCGAGCATCTATTATTGGGACTTAACTATTAAATTATACTATGAATGTTATTTTATTTGTGAATTATTTTGTAAGTTGTCTGATATGTTTGGTAATACCTCGTAACCCTATTCCGGCGACGGTTTGGGGTTAAGAGGTGTTACACACTGACTTGGGTCACACGGCCAGACCACAAGCCCGTGTGTCAGGTCGTGTACCCTTCAAAGTGGCCTCACACACCCATGTGCCAAATCGTGTGCTAGGCCGTGTGAAGCTACTGATTTGGTTTCTAAAAAAGTATCAGGGGACACACGGTCGTGTCACTTGACCTTGTGTCACACACGGCTGAGATACACGCCCGTGTCTCTGCCCGTATGGACAAAAATACACTATTTTCCAAGCCATTTTTCTCACTCAAATTTGCATTAACCTAAACACATCAAATAGCATATGACCATATCATCAATAAGCATTCAAATTAACCAAAATTCAAATTTGAAACATACAACTTCATTACCATTAATCTAAGTGCTCTTAGGCATCACAATTGGCCTTTATATAACATGCAAATATCACCTCCAAAAGCTACCTAAATGGTCAAATGCATATATGAGACATTGTGCCTAGAATTTAGCATGAAATTTCATCTCAATTCCAACCATTTGGTACCAAAACTCAATTTCACAAGAAAGGCATTCATATAATAACTATACACCACAATTCACAAAACCATATATACATATATACATTTCAAAATATATGATTACTTACTAGCCAATTCAAATGACCAAAATTCATCAAGACATAAAGGCTACCTTAGCCAAAAGACCTATACATGCCATATAACCAAAATACACAAAGTTCAAAAGTACCAAAACAACGGTTGGATAGTGTGATGAGATCTCTGATAACTTCCAATCCAAGCAAGCTTCGAAATCACTATAAAACACAAAAAAGTAAACAGAGTAAGTTATTAAGCTTAGTAAGCTCATATGGATAATAAGTACAACTTACCATGCATTCACAATTTAAAGAAACATAAGTAAACAAAGGTAAGTTTCAATCAATCCAAAGGTTAGCACTTAATTATAACATTGTTAGTCATGTATGAATACATCAACTATGAATTACTCGTCATACTTTTCACAAATACTTGATCTGGTTCGTATAATCTCTTATATCCTCGTACCATCTTCTTTACCTATTGAACCATTTGGAATACTATCGGATACTCGAGAATCTCACACACTAACTGCCAAATATGTGGTTAAAACCACCTCTATCTCATATCTCATATAGATGCTTACTTTCGAGCTATCACTGGGTCTGCTCGCACAAGCTGTCGGTCAAGTCATAACTACACAGTGCTGCTCACACAAGCTATCGAGTAACCGCAACACAGGTCAAAAAAATCAGCCACCGATAGAACGTATGAACCAGCACCCAAAACACAGTAACCCCTAATGACATGTCATTTGTATCCTATCTATTCCTAAGGTTCAACCAGGATTTCATACGTTGCCAAATCTTCATCAAATATTTTCGTGAAGTCGTATTCATCAAGAATGCAATAATAAAGTATTTAAAACACAATTACTTTAATGCTTATTAACATACGAACTTACCTCGAATTAATATAGAGAAAATCGACCGATCAATCTACTACTTTGTTTTTCCCCCGATCTAATTCCTAATGTGGCTTTTCTTGATCAATTTGACAAAGATGAAGATGGCTGAAACTTCAAGCTCAAAAATGGCTAGGCTTTTCTCCTACATTCGGTTGAGATCGGAAATAAAAGATGAAAGCTTTGTTTTGGTTTTATTTATTTTAACATTAATTATCTTTTTACTAATTTACCATTAAAAACATTTATATTTACACAAAATGCCAAGAAAACATCCTCAAATATCTCACTAATGGGTTAATAACCACATAAGGACTTATACTTTAAGGTTCTATAGCTATTTAATACATTTAGCTACTCAAACACAAATTTTGCACTTTACGCGATTTAGTTCTTTTTATCGAATTAAGCATGCAAACGTTAAAATTTCTCAATGAAATTTTTATACAATCATACTATCATGTTTTAAACCTCAAAATAATAATAAAATAATTATTTTGACGTTAGATTTGTGGTCTCAAAACTACTGTTCCAATTTCATTGAAAACGAGCTGTTACAAAGGACGTTACATGTGTCACAATATTCAAATTATAAACAATGACTAGCAATGGGTTTTAATCAGTTGGATGATAAGGAAAAGAAGGTACTTGTGATTGCTTACTGGGCAATCTGGCATGCTTGGAATAGGTTGGTTCATGATGGTATTACGCCAAATATACAGGAACTAGTGGTATTCATTAAGGGTTATCTCATGGAAATAAAAGCCTTTGAGGGGTTAAGTCCTTCCTCATTCATTCCTAGATAAGAGATTTGGGTGTCTCCAAACATAGGAAACATAAAGCTAAACTATGATGCTTCTTTCAATACTAATACCAATATTCCTATTTCGGGTGTTTTAGCTAGAAATGAAAATGGGGAAATTCTGGTAGCTTGCACTTACCCGCATTTTGGTGTTACAGATGCTTTCATAGCTGAAGCACAGGTATGCAAACAAATAATGACCTTTGCACAAAAGCTTAGGTTTAGATCAATACATGTGGAAGGCGATTCACTCATAGTCATGAAAAAAATTAAACAACACAGATTCAGATAGATCAGTACTGGGTCTGATTATTCAAGACATTAAGAGGAAAGTGAGAGGTTTTAATAGTGTTACCTTCAGATTTGTTGCCAGATCGGCGAATACAACAACTCATGTTCTTGCAAGAAGTGGGTGTCGCCTTCTAGCACCACAATATTGGATTAAGGAAGCTCCTTTAGAGGTAGAGTGCGCAACGACTCTAGATTGACAAAAATGGACGTCATGGAGCTCCAGGGTTAGTTTTCAATGGTTTTGGCTTTGGATTTTGGAGATTACAGTATCTTTCACTCTAAAAGGTTTCCAAGGCTAGATTTTCTTGCGTTTCTTCTCTGATTTTTCATGCAGATCCTCGCTGGGGTTGTGTTTACAAAAAGATTAGGGTAAATTACACCAACAGTCACCAAACTTTGGGGTAAATGACAAAACAGTCACCTAGGTTTCATTTCAGTCACTTAACTTTTAAAAAGTAACAAAACGGTCCTTTTTGCCGTTTTCCGTCACAGACGTCACGGTAAAGTGACATGGCAGGTGACGGAGTCCTAGCTGTCAACCTTAAGTCTAGCTGGCTAGTTACTAACACTTTAATAATAGTACCAGTACCATTTTAGGGTTTGGAAAAAAGGAAGAAGAAGAAGAAGAGAAGCAGGAAGAGAAGAAAAAGAAGGAGAAGAGGAAAAATAGATATGCCTGAAGTGATTCCGGTGTGCTTTTGTAGAGACCCAACCAAATTAAGCATGTCTTGGTCCAATGACAACCCAGGTAGGAGGTTTTTTGGGTGTAACAAATTCGGCAGTCGATTTCGAAAACCATGTCGATTTTTCAGCTGGTTTGATCCACCATTGACGCCCTGTTCAAGAATGGTGTTGTTGGGTCTTCTGAAAAAACTGAGGATATTGGAGAATGCAAGGAAGAGGGAGAGAAGAACCTGGTTTTTGGTGCTTGTAATTGTTACTGTTTTGCTGTTTTCAAAACTTTAAAAATCATTTTATGTTAATTGAAAACCAGCTTATGTTTTGTAATTTTGTTGCTGGTAAATTGTTGCTTATGGTGGTATAGATGGCTGTTGTTATACATGGCTAACCATCTCATGTTGTTTACAAACACTTGAATGAAATGGAAAATTTTTGTTGATTACAAATTGTTTTGGAATATTTTTGTTGCTTAACATGTGTTAAAAATGGCTGCTGGTATACATAGCTAACCAACTCATGTTGTTGTTTACAAATTGCTTAACATTTGGTATACATGGCTGTTGGTTAGAAAAGATAACAATTGATATACAAATTTAACAGTTGGTATACATGGCTGCTAGTTAGAAAAGATAACAGTTGGATAACAAATAGCATGATAAATTGCTCATATATTAAGGCCAATATGCCAAACTGTAAACTGTTTACAAAAGGAATGAGGGGCAAAATATTGCCAAATTTTTCTACAATTCATTACAATTGAACAGATGTCAATTGTAGGAAAATTTACAAAAAGATTCAGTGGCTATGCCTAAGTTTATCAACAGTAGCAACCATAGGCAAGTTTCTCAAAAAATTATCTGCCTAAGTTAATAATCAGTAGCAGGCAAATTTACACAGTTTTAAAAGGTTAACAAAATGCAGTCTGTTCACATCATCATCAATGGTCTATCATGGATGACTCTTGAGTAGAAGGCATCCATCTAACAGTGGTTGTGGTTGATTTTCTCTTTAATGGGAGCTTTTGTCTTGAGGCAGTTTCTTGATGAGTTGGGGCAGTAGGTAATTGAGTTGGGGCACCTTGTTGAGTTGAGGTACCCTCTTGCTGACTTGGGGTATCCTCTTGCTGGGTTCGGACACCAACTTGATGTCTTTTAACCTACAAGAATAAAAGAAATGTGAAAAACAAACAAATTCATAGATAGAAGTATATTATAAGTTAAAGCAAATTACTTATTGGAATGTTTTGGCCAATTTCCCCTTTGCAACTCCTCTTATTGTGGCCTATTATTTTGCATTTACTGCACCTCATCTCCACCCCTCTCTTGCTCAACCTTTCTGTTGTTTGTGGTTCATCAGGTTCTTTCCTTCTCACTTTAGTAGGTCTGCCAGGTGGCCTTCTTAGTGGAGGAGGTAGTATTGGTAGCATGTTTGACAAAGAGGCCCATTGTTTAGGACCCCTTACTGGACTTACAAAGTTGGAGTAAATTTGAATCTGGGTTTGCTTCGTGTGCCAGGTTTGTACATAGGTCTCTGGGAACTTATTTTTTACATGAATGACAGCTAATACATGCATGCAAGGGATGCCAGTGAGATCCCAATTCCTTCAGGAGCAGGAATTCTGAACTAAGTCTACCACATACTGGCTGCTTGGACCACATTCAACCTGATACTTGTCCCCACCAGCATGTGATGGAACACACCTAAAAAACAGTGAGCATGCTTGGTTAAAATATACAATGACACACACCCCCCTAAAAAACAGTCACTACATACATATTATAGAAATAACTCATTGCATGCATATTAAAAAATAGGCAACACACCAACAATCATTGCATGCATATTAAAAAATAGTCAACAGCTTTCCAACAATCATTGCATGCATATTAAAAAATAGTCAACAACTTTCCAATAATCATTGCATACATATTAAAAAAAGTCAATAGCTTTCCAACAATCACTGCATGTGATCAGCAACATTAAGTCAGAATATAGGCATTATAAAGAATCTTTACCTTAATGAATCTTTTATATTTACATCCAGCTTTTTCTTGATCTTTGGACACAAAGTTCCTTTCCATTTGTCAGCTTCTTCTTTCTTCTTGACAATAAGTAACATAATCTTGGTCCTTACTATTTCCATCATGGTCAGAATAAGTTTACCTCTTGCTTCCAGTATCATCTGTCCATAAACCACATAAATGATTAGTGAATTGCTAATGATCCGTAAGAAACATAAAACATAGGGATTTACCTTGTTAAATGATTTAGATAGATTATTCACCAACATGTCAGAATGGCTCCTAATTGAGAAGTGAGACCTTGACCAGTGAGCAGGGTTTTTCTTCTTCAACCAGTCATAAGCATGGTGATTGGTTTTTCTCAGTTCATCCATGGCATCATCGAACTCTCTTGTAGTGCTTGCTCTTGCAGCTTTCCAAAGCTAATCTTTCAGCTCCTTTGTTCAGAAACCAGCATTCTTGAAATTAGAATGTAGGTGTCTAACACAGTGCCTTGTTTCTGTATTAGGAAACAACATACATGTTGCTTCCAAAAGTCCCTGCAATTAGGAAAAAAATAATTTAATTCTTTGACAAACCTTAAATAGAAACAGCATAAATATATATATATAAAAATAGAGTTTTACCTTTTGTTTGTCAGACATGAAAGATACGTGGTACGAGCTCACAATTTCCAAGTCCATTGCAAGCAACTCCAAGAACCAAAGCCATGATGCTTGGTTTTCACTTTCGACAGCAGCATATGCAAGTGGATAGATGCCATTATTTGCATCTATCCCAACAGCTGCAAGCAAGTAGCCACCATAGCAGCCCTTTAAGAAACATCCATCTAAACCTACTATCCTCCTACAACCAGCCCTATAGCCATCTTTGCATGCCTGCAAACAGACATACATCCTTTGAAACAATCTGTTATCCAAATAATAGATTGTTGTTGTTCCCTCATTTTGGGTCCTAACCTCCAATAAGTACTCATAAATCTTCTCATATTGAGCCTTATGAGCTCTTTCAATTAATTCCAATGCCCTAAGTTTAGCCCTCCTACATTTGGTTAGTGAGACCAAGTAACAAAAATCTCTTTTGACATCTTACTGTAATGATTTCAAAGAATAATCAGAATCGGCAATGAATTTTTCTTTATACTGTTCACCTATCCAAGCTGAGGTTACATTCCTATTTTTATAGACTTTAGAACAAGTATGGTTAAGGTTTGAACCCCTAATTTGCCAAGTCTAGTCAGTAGGGTCAGTAGGGTTTAGCCGAGAAGCCCATATGAACCAAGAACATTTTTCATTGCAGACTGCCTTTAACCTTCTTAAATCATTTTTGGGAAACTTAATAAAATGACTATTCAACCTACCATACTGCTTGGCAGCTTCTTTTAGACTGTGTTTAGACTTAAATAACATTCCAATCTCAAGTCTAGGATTACTCATGTCATTCTCTAGGTTGAACTCAGGCCAATTTTGGCCATCTGAGTTAGATCCATGTGCACTATCTAACCTCCCAGAATCATCACTATCACACAGTTCATCTACTCGTATACCATCCATGTTTAAACCATCTAAAGTAACTCTTTCAGATGCATCACTATCACTACCAGACACATCACTACCAGACACATTTTCTTCATTCTCATTAAAATTGTCATCAATTAAACCTGCCAAACAAAGTACTCATCAATAAAGGCAAACAACATAGGCAAACACTTTAACCATTTTTGTCAGACAATAACCAATACAAAATACCGAATAATTTAATACAAACACTTCTGTCATGCACATGACAAACAACAACTAATACAAAAATTAATTTAATCAAACACAACCATTTTTCTCATGCACATGGCAGACAAAAATAGGCAATAACCAGTACAATAAAGAAGGTAAATAACAATAGGAGCCTGGATACAAACAATGACAGATATACACAATAAACATCAGTTTAATAATGTATAATTTAATGGCAGATACAAACAATGGAAGATATACACAATAAACATCAGTTTAATAATGTATAATTTAATGGCAGATACAAACAATGGCATATATACACAATAAACATCAGTTTAATAATGTATAATTTAATGGCAGATACAAACAATGGCAGATATACACAATAAACATCAATTTGATAATGACATTCATACAATGACAGATACAAGCAATGGCAGATATACACAATAAAGATCAGTTTGATAATGGCATTCATACAATGACAGATACAAACAATAGCAGATACACACAATAAAGACCAGTTTGATAATGGCATTCATACAATGGCAGATACAAACACATCAAAATCAAAATCGAAATAACCTTAAACAATGGCAGACACAATACAGTACACATTATATGTCATAAACTTTAAAAACCAAACCCTAATCTGTCATGCACATTAATAACAAATAAAATCAAAATCAAAATAACCCTAAATCGAAATCTAAATTAAAATCAAAATCAAATTCTAATCCTAGATTGAGATCGAAATAGAAATTGAAATCAAAATCAAAATTAGAATCAGTAAGTGTTTCAAAATTGTAATCAAAATCGAAATAGAAATCGAAAGCAAAATCAAAATCGAAATTAAATTTGAAATCAAAATATCCCTAGTTAACCCTAAATCGAAATAACAGCATTGAAATCCAAAAAATTTAAAACTAAATGCAAGAACTTACCCGTTAAAGTGGATGTAACAGCACTGGTAGCTTCCCTTCTACTGCCCATTGTCTCTGACAATCAAAAACTTCCGGTTCGTCTTCTTTTCTCCCTAAACAAAATAAACCACCCTAAACCCTAAAACTTATACCCTGTTAATCGATTATTGAACCGATTTCTAACCCCAAATCAATTCCCAATTCAGTTTAAAACCTAAAAAACCCCAAATCCCGATCAAAATTTCCCAAATAGATTTTCGTTCCCCCCCTCAAATCCCCCTAAAGCTAATTTGTTTCTAACCCTAAAACATTAACCCATTACCCCTTCAATTTTTTTCCCTAAACCTGTCCCAAACCCATCAGCCGTCGCCAACGTGGCAAGTTAACTTGCCACATCAGCGGTTAACTTGCCACGTCAACAATCCCGTTAACACCCTAACGGTAACTGTTAGTTAGTGACTGTTTTGTCACTTTTTTGTAACGTTAGTGACCGTTTTGTTACTTTTTGAAAGTTAAGTGACTGAAATGAAACTTAGGTGACTGTTTTGTCATTTACCCCAAAGTTTAGTGACTGTTGGTGTAATTTACCCAAAAGATTATTCAAATTCTAGCTTCATTTGTTACTTATAGTTAAGGGAAAGGGGTTTCTTTACTGATTAGGGCTATTTGTTTTATTTTAATTTATTTTCTTCTATCGGGTTATGTTTTTCTTTATTATGATTTGATATGGTTTGATGGAACACATTAGTTCCAAGACTCTGTGTTTTTTCACCCTCTCTTTATTTAATTAAGGCCAACTTTCACTCAAGAAAAAAAAATACTTTTTAGAGTATTTATTTAGACATTTGGTGTATTATTATTCTCTTTTAGCTTTTCTGTTTAATATAAAAAAAAATTTCTTTTCAAATTTACTTTATGATTTATTTTTGGTACATTGAAGAAATTTCATGAGATTTCATATCTCCAAAATAACCTCTGCCTTTCCCTCTCCATTTTCGCTCACAATCTCCCGTTCTCGACTCTCAATCTAAAAAGAATTTGCAACCACCTTTCAACTTTACCCGCAAAACCATCTTCTTCCGCTGCTCGTCTGTTTAAACCCTAAAAGCTATTTAAGAAACATGTCCTTAGTTTTTTTCCTACGAAAACAGGAAAGGAAATCTGCCCTTACCCTAATTGTTGTTATTCCATTTACTAAGGGATTCATGGCCTCAAAATAACGAATGAAATTTTTTTTGTCAAAGCCTCATCTCTCTCCTCTCCTCTCCCCTTCGTTTTGTTTTTATTTTCTTTTATTTAGAACATAAAACACATGCATGCACTCAAAAGTTTCGAAATTGAAAAAAAAAGAGTTTGTAAAAATAATTAAAATTTTCTTTTGAAATATTCCAAAAACATTGAGAATTTACCATTATTAAATAAAATATAATATTCATGTATTTAAATTTTATAATATATTTTTATTTTTAACAAATATTAGGATTATATATTTAATAATAAATTGTAATTGATATTTTTAAATATTTTTAATTTATAGTGTTAGTTGAAAGCAAAATTGTTTCAAATTTCTCCTTGATATATTTTTTAAATATAATAATATGCATATAAAATCATGTCTATATAAAACTTGTTTCGGAATAAAAAAATTATGTATATATAACATTTGCAAAAAATCCATTGAAGTAAGAGAAAATCAAGTAGTAACTTTTCAATCTATATGGGAGAGTAACTTTCCCACCTTTTATCATGGAAATCACATTTTCATATTTATAAGAAAATAACTCACAAGGGAAAATTAAATTCCAAGAAAAGTAAATAAAATTTGAAATATTAAATGTTGTAACCACTTTTCAACTAATTAAATTTTCAAGAAAGTGACCATTTTCGATTGCACCAAAGGCTACCTTAAATAATCAATTTAGATTTAAAGGATTAATCATATTAAGCTGTAACATTTGAAAATTAATAGAGATCAAAAACATAAATAATAAACTATTAATATAGGATTTAATTATAGAAATTTATAAATTAAGAGAGTTGAATAACAATTAAGTTATAATAAGTAACAAAAAGTTAAATAGTTAGCGTAAAATTAGTTACGGAATGAAAATAATAATAAAATATTTAATTAACTCAAACCATATGGAAGATAATAGAATGGTGGACCAATGTTTTATATGTAATCATGCACACATGCAGTCATATAAAGAGACACTTTTCACAAAATTAGAGAGTTCCTACACCCCATTTAGTGGGGTTTGAACATACTTTTAAGGACGCGGTTGTAGAGTAGCTGTAGTATCCAATTTCGCCGCAGTGAGTGTTAGATTTAGTCAAACCTAACAACAAAACAAAAGTCCAAGTCTTCTAAGTCA
Organism: Gossypium hirsutum; assembly: GCF_007990345.1. Classification (NCBI taxonomy): domain Eukaryota; kingdom Viridiplantae; phylum Streptophyta; class Magnoliopsida; order Malvales; family Malvaceae; genus Gossypium; species Gossypium hirsutum. The sequence goes on along the minus strand of NC_053434.1, from coordinate 22,591,940 downwards.
TTGTTTCGACCACTCCCCTAATTTCCTAGAGCTGAGCTGAGGCAATCTAATCCTTTTTATCGAATATACACATCAATCATCATTTCCCTTGTTCTCTGAAGATGGATTCATCATCACATCTACCTTTGTTTTCCATATTATTCGTCATGCTCGGACTTACCGTCTCACAAAGCACTAATATCACAGGTATGTATGAATGTACTTCTCATTCGACTTTTATGCTTCCCCTCCCCTCCCGTCCTGAATCTGATTTTATTTATTTTTAACTCATACCGTACAACACTTGATTGCCTGAGCTGCAAGTTTAATAACTTCCTCTTGATTTTGGGTGTTTATTGCAACACAAGTGATTATATCCGATTTCAATCTATTACAAAAGCCTCTCTAAGGTCCTGTTTGAAATTCTGCTTGCTTGGATCCTTTGCTTGTCTTGTCACTGTTCAGATACCGCTTTTCCATGCATCAGCCGCAGCAGTAGGTTATTGTGAAAGTTCTGGCCTGCATTATGGTTTCTGACTTGAAATTTCTCTGTTTTCCATATTCCCCATGTCAACCGTTGCCAGTCATCCCAACCATTCTTTCCGGCTTCAATCCACCTCTTTGATCCAGTTATATAGGCTTATGTATTAATGATTATTTAAATATTCAAGACTAACAAAGAAAGGTTGATTGTTGCTTCTTCTTTTTTTGGTGTTGATTTAAATCCATTTTCCGGTTTTACAGGTGCTCATTCATCAACGTTTACTATTGTAAACAATTGCAACTATATAGTTTGGCCAGCGGTAGTGTCTGGCCCTGAATCTACACAAATTTCCCCTTCAGGTTTCATTCTTCAACCAGGCGAATCAACATCTATTTCTGTTCCACCGTCTTGGTCAGGTCGGATATCGGGTCGAACTCATCGTGGTAACGACTCTTCTGGCAATTTCTCTTGCCTCACTGGGGACTGTGGCACATCTATACTAGAATGTTCTGGTCGTGATGCCACCCCTCCTGTCACCCTTGCGGAGTTTACACTTGGTCCTGTTGGGACATTGGTTTACTATGATGTTAGCCTTGTTGATGGATACAATCTACCATTGATGATATCCCCACATAATGAAACTGGAGGTAACTGTAACTCAACTGGATGTGCTGCGGATTTGAATGGTGACTGTCCTTCGGAGCTTAAGGTTGTCAATGGGAGTGAAACAGTTGCATGTAAGAGTGCCTGCACTGCTTTTGGGGCCCCCCAATATTGCTGTGAGACTACAGATACGTGCAAGCCTACTTCCTACTCACGATTCTTCAAGAGTCGGTGTCCTACTGCTTATAGCTACACCCAAGATGATGCAAACAGTACCTTCAGTTGTTTTGCTGCTGATTATGTCATCACTTTCTCCCATCTCCTTCCACCAAGTAATAAATGCATACCAATTTCAATATAAAGTTTTATTCCAACGGAGGATGGAATCCGGAAATATTTTTTCAACGATCCTTGCTTGCTTTTGGTTTTGGATCAAACATTGAAAACAGGACTAATGGAAGTGCAGCGAAAAGAGTGGAGAATAAGAAAGGTTGCCACAAGTGCAATGCTTCCGGTGGAACCTGCGGTTCCGATAGCAACAATCAAACAATCTGCCACTGTCCCTCTGGATTTTACAGTTTGCCAGAGCTCGAACAATGTCTCGGCCTAGCTCCCCTCCCAGGCCCAGTATCAGCCCCAACATATAGCCGACGCCCAGGTATGTAGTTTTCCACTTCTACAACTTGACAAAATTTTCTATTATTACTACTGCTAGCCACTAATATGGTTCCTAATATAACCTGTTAAATTGCTATTATTTAATTTGTAATAGGGTTTTTAATTAACCCAATAGTACCAGCTTTATAATAGTATGAAGTATTAGTATTGATAAAAACTTAATCGTAATCATTAAAATTGTGCAATAACAAATGTGTTGCTTTGCGTGGTATATTGTTTCTTGTAGGTGGGTCCAATTTGAAGTTGACATATTCAATATTAATAGGTACGAAACAATTTTTGGGATAATAATGTGGTTTGAATTAACTATATATTTACTACGCACACAAAACACACACAATTTGGTAGATAATAACTACCACTATAATGTCTTACAGGTTGAGGTTTATTGGGTAATAATATGTGGTTTTATTGCTACTATAATTAATTTTTAAAGTTGGAATCAAAATCAGCATGTCCAATCCAAAGTAATATTTTATTAATTAAGATTTACGATAATTAAAATGTATAATTTTAAAGTATCTTTTAATTAATATAACTTAATTAGTTTTAAAGAAATATATATATTTTGTCTAACTTATAATGCTTTTCTTTTAAATTAACACTGATACTTTCTAACAGAAGTTATATGCTTTCTTTTGAGATTTTTGTTTAACTTTATTCATTACCTTCTTTTATTTAACCAATATTTTTACTTAATTAAATATTATATTTCATCTTTATTTATTAAAATTGACTAATGATTCATAATTCATAAACAGGATCGGCTATTGTTGGAATTGTATTGATTTTTACCATTTGCTGCTTTGTCCTGAGGTTCAAAAGGAAATTATTATCAAATTATCTCCACCAAATAAAGATGAATGATAATGCTAGGATTGAGGCATTCATCATAAAGTTTGGCTCCTTTGCTCCAAAGCGATACTCTTATGGAGAAATAAAGAAAATGATAAATAAATTTAATGATAAATTAGGTCAAGGAGGTTTCGGAAGTGTATATAAAGGAAAGTTGCCTGATGGTCGTCTTGTGGCAGTTAAATCCCTAAATGAAACAAAGAGCAATGGAGAGGATTTTATGAATGAAGTAGCCAGTATTAGCAGAACTTCTCATGTTAATATAGTGACTTTACTTGGCTTTTGCTTTGAAAGATCGAAGAGAGCTTTGATTTATGAATTCATGCCAAAAGGGTCGTTGGATAAGTTCATTTATAGTCAAGGAACGGATAATCAAGGTCATCAATTGGAATGGAAAACTTTGGATGATATTGCCTTTGGAATCGCTAGAGGACTTGAGTACTTGCATCAAGGTTGCAATACAAGGATCTTGCACTTTGACATAAAGCCTCATAATGTCCTTTTAGATGAGAACTTTTGTCCCAAGATCTCTGATTTTGGCTTGTCTAAGTTATGCAAAAGAAAGAAGAGTGTTGTATCAATGACAGGTGCTAGAGGAACTGCTGGATACATTGCTCCAGAAGTGTTTTTTTCGAAATTTGGGAGGAGTTTCTCATAAATCTGATGTCTATAGTTATGGAATGATGGTCCTTGAAATGGTTGGAGGTATTGATGTTGAAGCGTCTCAAACTAGTGAAATATATTTTCCTTCATGGATTTATAAGCATCTTGACCAATCTATGAACTTGAATCTTAATGAAGAAATAACAGGAGAGGAAGAAGAAATAACAAGGAAATTGATTGCAGTGAGTCTTTGGTGCATCCAGACCAATTCATTAGATCGACCGTCAATGACTAGAGTGATAGATATGTTGCCAGGGAGCATTCAATCATTGGAACTTCCTCCACGACCCACCTAAAGATGTTGCAAACTTTTTTGTTAACTTGAGTTAAAAGCAATCATAATTAGATATGACAAAATGTATATATATCTTATAAATTTTTTAATGTTAGTTTTTTATAACATCTTTAATGTTAGTTGTATAAACATAAATATAACACATATTATTAAATGTGCCCAAATTTTAAATAAATATAATTTTGTGTTCCTTTTTATTATATAAATAATAACAATTACATCCATTAATACCTAAGGGAAGACAAAGTCAAGGGACTTAAACCGTCCCACCAACAAAAACAACAAAAAACTTTAGAGAAAACCAAAGAAAAATAAAAGAAACAACCTAATATCAAAAAGTAAACAAGGAAAGCTAAAAACCCATCACCCTCCTCCCTTGCATACCAAACGACCGATGAAGCCAATTGAAGACCTGCTTGAAAATCTTTCATCAACCCTGTTGTATCTAAACACATTAACTAATTTCAGAGAAAAAAGTCACTTTGGTAACATCTGTGGAGTACATATAGCATAATCTCCAAACACCAAAGTTAAACGTTGCCCCAGTTAGGTACGAGACAACCATCTATGCTAATCTACGATCACCGTTCGGTCCACTGTTACCGGTGCTTCCTCCATCCAGTACCGTGGCTTTGAAATCAGGTCCTTCACTAGTTAAAACGTGTGCCATTGCGTTTGCCTCTTTTTCATGGTCGTGAAACTAACTATAAATTCGACTAAGGCAAGCGCACCTATCGAATAGTAGTATAGTTGTGGTGAGGCCGGAAATATCGTATCCACGAGGACTAAAAGTACTAGTAATTACTCTCTTTTTATTATCTAGCCTAAGAATAAGGGTGTTTGCTTTATCTAAACTAGTTAACTAAACTAAGGATGTACAGAAAGTAAATTGGAGAAATACTTTCGGGAAAACTAATTGATTTAGACAATACCCATGGAAGAATCCACCTAGACTTCACTTGTTATTTGACTCTAAACTAGACGATTTATTCACTTGACTTGATTCGTAAAAATCCCTAACTTATATTATTATCTCTTTCGAGACTAACAACGTCTAACCCTAGGTTGATTAATTGAAATCTCTTTCTAATTAAAACCTCTAGTGTTGCATTAACTCGATCTATGGATTCCCTTATTAGGTTTGACCCTAATCCAGCAGATTTATGTCGCCCTATATCTAGGGGTGCAATTATGCTAGATCTACTCTTAGATAGAGACTTTTGCTCCTCTGAATAAGCACATCAATACTTGAATCAATAACCTGGAATATTAAAGCAAGAATTAAGAATAAATAATTAAGAACAAATCAAATATTTATCATATGATTCAGAAAATAATAACAAGATCCGTCTTAGGTTTCACCCCCCTTACGTATATAGGAGGTTTAGTTCATATATGTAAAAGACAACATCTCAGAAGAGCAATAATAACAAAATATAAACAAACCCAAAAACTCCTAAAGGAAATTGAAGGGATATCTTCAGCCTTGAAGGAGAATCTGACTTCTGAGATGGATCAATCGGCTTTCTTCGAGTAATTCCTTACTTCCAATCCTGTGTGTCCTCTTTAATCCTCCTCTAAGGTGTTTATATAGGCTATAGAATGCTTCAAAACCCTCAAAGTGCCCTTTTCCGAATAGAATTAGACTTAGGCTCAACAGGGACACGGCCGTGTGCCACGCCCCTGTGCAAGTGTTTTAAACCATGTTAGAGTCTGTTAAATAGACATGGGCGAGTGATCTACCCATGTGAGGAAGTCTAGGCCATGTTGATTTCCCACGTTGACCCATTTTTTCTTGGCTCGTTTTTTGGCTCTTTTTACTCTCTTATGCTAACCTAAATATAAGACATGAAATTAAAGGATTAGGAGCATCAATTTCCACAATTCTAAGGATAATTCATCCAAAAATGTGCTAAGCATGGGATAAAAATATATATAAATTATGAATTATCAAATACCCCCACACTTAAGAGTCTGCTTGTCCTCAAGCAAAATCCTTAATTCACAATTAAGAATTCATTTCTCTCAACTTATAATTCCTATCAATAATATCTCAAAATAATTCATAAGTAACGTTACATTGAGAGTTCAACTAGAAGATCATTAAAGTTTCAAACATTCCAAGTTGAGCATTTTACCACGAAAACATAGGTATCTCCTTTCATCTAAGTAATCACCTTTAATTTAAAATATCGCAGAGTTTAATATCCTCACTAAAGGTTCACTCAAATCACTCGAGGTGTTTAAGGACAAGAATTTTAACACTTAACAGTCAATACGAAAAATTATTACCATAGGCTTGCGTGAAAATCAAATCTTCACCACTATATATTGAGATGATACAGCAATCAAAAGGTCTTTAAAGGATTGTAACGTGGCTTTGGTTAGGGGGTGTGTACATAAGCTGAAAGAGAAGGTTAGAATCAAGATTGAATTGAAAAATTACCTAACTAGAAAAATACTAAAACTGACAAATTACATTCCTAATTAGATGATTCTAAAATTGAGCTTTTCTTCATGGATAACTTCATTTTAATCCAAGTATTACATAATTAATTTCAGCAACTTTGTTTTTTTTTTTTTTGAGAACAAATCACATAGACTTTTGCTAACTATCAAAAATAAAACATAGCTAAGCAATTTATTCAAACCAAATCTCGAAAAAAATAGGGATCAAATTAATTGAGAGGGTTTCAACAATAATGGGCTATGGGTTAATATTGAGGGTGGATCAATGAATGGCTTGTTAGGCTCAAGGGGGTTCACTAAGGGTCAATTATGAAGGTAGGCTTTTATGGAGTGAGTGGGTTAAACCTAAGTGCCTTTATCATCTTGACATATCAAATCAATGGTGTGATCTTGACCTGCATAATCGAAGCAAGTTCTAGAATAACAAATCAATATTGACGCACTCATAGCAACAATAAAAGTGAGCATGAAAGAAATAATATATGCTTTAAAGGCTCAAGATCTCACAAGAATTATGACTTTTTGATGTTAATCCTGTGAATTTTAACTTCAAGATAATACTTAAACTTGGGGAAATATCCTAAAAAATTTTAAATTCTCAAAAATCAACTTATCATGCTTGATTCTCTAATTACTTAAAGTTTACACCATCAATGCATAAATACCTATGTTTTAATTCAAGACATATCAATAAAAATCTTAAATTAATCAAAATTCATTCTAATAGTGATATGAGTGAGTTACATGAAAATTTGACAAAATTTAGGGATTTTTCTGATAGTAATATAAATAACCCCCCCACACTTAAGATGTACATTGTCCTCAATGTACAAATATATATAATAGCAATATAAGCATAATATCAGAAGAGAGGAAGAGAAGCAAAACTGCCTTGAATTTTCGGGATAAACTCCTTAGAAGAGCGAAAGTAAGAATTATAGATAAGGCTATAATGAAATGCATGGTTCTAAGTTACTAATAAGAAAATAAACACCACTGTGGAGGAGAATTAAGGGATAATTCGATAATAAGCATAAAGATAAGCAGAGTTTAAAATATAAAACATAAGTTTTCAAAAATAAATAAAGGAAGATAAAATTAAAAATAATAATAAAAATAATAACAAAATAAAGGGACTTGGATCACACGGCCGTGTCACAAGCCCGTATGGTTCGAGTTCAGCCCGTCTTTTATCGTGAAATTTTTATTGCCCAATCATCATATGTCATGCGGACACGACCGTGTGTCCCAGCCGTGTGGTTCACACGGTCGTATCGCACGACTGTGTACGATGTTGTTCGCTTCTCTCACGTCCGTGTTTATATGCGCACGCCCGTGTTGTTTTGACTATTTTGACCATGGGTGATGGGCACGGGCGTGTCACACGCCCGTTTTAATTTCTCAGTTTCTACCACGGCTTATAGACACGAGCGTGTTGCACGCCCGTGTAGATTTGGTAGAATTGCCCACGGCTATGTTGCATAGTTATGGCAACTTATCAAATCCCATGTTTTGGGAAAAATTTTCTCTGTTTTTACACGACCGTATCGTACGGCCATGTCGCCACTCGTGGTATGAGCACGGCCTAAGGCACACCCGTGCGCCTGGCTATGTGGATTTGGACAACCTGTGTTCAACGACTCAGTTAATGATTTAGATGTTAGAAACTAAAATTTTAAAAAAATCAACACCGTTAGTGCTCGGGTTGCCTCCCAGAAGCATTTATTTAGAGTCTAAGCTCGACTTTACCTTGTGGGTGTATTTAGGGAAGTTCGTGGAGCCGTAGCTCCTATCTATCGTCTTTAAATTTTTCACCGTTATAAAGTTTGAGACGATGTCCATTTACCTTGAAAGTGCCATGTGATGGGTGACTTAGCTCTACTGTACCATATGGAAAGACAGTTTGGACTACGAAAGGACCTGACCATCGTGATTTAAGCTTCCCAGGAAATAATTTAAGTCTTGAGTTATATAATAGGACAAGATCTCTAACTTCAAATTGTTTGTATTGCCTTAAATGAGCGTCATGGCGGCGCTTCGTTACTTCCTTGTATAGGAGTGAATTCTTGTATGCATTGGTTCGCCACTCATCTAACTCGTTCAACTGCATCAACCTGTTTTCACCTGCAAGTTTGGGGTCAAAGTTTAGAAATTCTATAGCCCAGAATGCCTTGTGTTCTAGATCAAATGGTAGATGACAACTTTTTCCATAAACAAGTTTGTACAGTGATGTTCCTGTGGGGGTCTTAAAAGCAGTTCTATAAGCCTATAAGAACATCATCTACTTTCATTACCCAATCCTTCCTGTTTGATTCTACTGTCTTTTCTAAAATACGTTTAAGCTCTCAGTTTGCTACTTCAACTTGTCCACTAGTTTGAGGATGATAGGGGATAGCTGTTCTGTGGTGAACTCCGCATTTCTTAACGGTCTTATCAAATTGGGTGTTACAAAAATGAGTACCCCTATCACTGATAATTGCTCTAGGTGTTTCAAATCGAGAAAAGAGTTTTTTAAGGAATCGTACTACCACTCTAGCATCATTAGTGGGTAAAGCTTGGGCTTCCACCCATTTGGACATATAATCAACAGCTACTAAGATGTATTTATTCCCAAATAAACTAAGAAATAGACCATTGAAGTTAATACCCCAAATGTCAAATATTTCATATAAAAACATATAAGTTTAAGGCATTTCATTACATTTGGAAATATTACCTGTCCTTTGGCATTTGTCACAGGAAGTAACATATCTGTTGGCGTATTTGAATAGCGTGGGCTAATAAAAACCTGATTCAAGCATTTTATGTACAGTCTTAGTTCCACTGTAATGTCCTCCAGTCGGTCTTGAGTGTCAATGTTCCAAGATCTTCAATGCTTCTGACTCTGTAACGCATCTCCTAATGACTTGATCTATACATATACGGAAAAGAAAAGGGTATTCTCAAAAGTAATTTTTCACATCCGTAAAGAATCGTTTCTTTTGCTGATGTGTCAACCCTTTTGGGATAACGTTAGCGGCTAAAAAATTCACAATGTCTGCAAACTAAGGTACCTCAGAGTCAGAAATAGCAAAAAATTGTTCTTCAGGGAACGAATCATTTATTTCTACTTCATCTAGCTCTTTAGTACTTGAATTTTTAAGCCTGGAAAGATGATTAGCTGCGAGATTTTCTACTCCTTTCTTATCTTGAATCTTCAAGTCAAATTCTTGCAATAATAGAATCCATCGAATGAGTCAAGGTTTTTCATTAGTCTTAGTTAAAAGGTAGTGAAGAGCAGAATGGTCAGTATAAACGACAACTTTAGACAATATTAGATATGGCTTAAATTTATCGAATGCAAAAACCACGGCTAGCAATTCTTTCTTCGTGGTGGTGTAGTTTTTTTGTGCGGCTGTCAAAGTTTTGCTAGCATAATAAATAGGTTGAAAATGCTTATCCCATCGCTGTCCCAAAACTGCACCTACTGCAAAATCACTCACATGACACATTAGTTCGAAAAGTAAATTCCAATCAGGTGCGATTATAATTGAAGTATTAATCAATTTATCCTTTAAAGTATTAAATGCTTCTAAACACTCCTGATAGAAATTAAATGGCACATCGTTTTCTAGTAATTTAGTCAAAGGCTTAGCTATTTTAGAAAAGTCTTTAATAAATCTTCTATAAAACCTAGCATGTCCTAAAAAGCTTCTAATAGCCTTAACAGAACTAGGGGGAGGTAGTTTTTCAATGGTTTCAATTTTAGATTTATCAACCTCAATCTCTTTACTAGAAATTTTATGCCTTAACACAATACCTTCTTGAACCATAAAATGACATTTTTCCTAGTTAAGCACAAGGTTCGTTTTCTCACATCTTATTAAGACTCGTTTTAAATTTTTAAGGCAAAGATGGAAAGAGTTACTGAATACTGAGAAATCATCCATAAATACCTCTATGATATCTTCTACGAGTTCGTCAAAGATATCCATCATGTAGCGCTGAAAAGTAGCAGGAGCATTACATAATCCAAAAAGCATTCTACGATAAGCAAACGTACCGTATGGACATGTAAATGTTGTCTTTTCTTGATCTTTAGGAGCTATTGGTATTTGAAAATACCCAGAGAGCCTGTCTAAGAAGCAGTAGTACATGTGCCTTGATAGTCTTTCCAACATTTGGTCAATAAATGGCAGGGGAAAGTGATCTTTTCTCGTGGCATCATTCAGCTTCCTATAGTTAATACAAACTCTCCAACCTGTGACTGTCTTTGTTGGAATTAATTCATTCTTCTCATTGGTTACAACAATGATGCCTCATTTCTTAGGAACAATCTGCACTGGACTAACCCAAGAACTGTCAGAAATAGGATAAATAACTCCAGCATCTAGAAGTTTAATTACCTCATCTTTAACAACTTCTTTCATGTTGGGATTCAATCGTCTTTGAGCTTGCACACATGACTTATATTCATCTTCTATTAAAATTTTGTGGGTGTAGAAAGAAAGGTTGATCCCTTTAAAGTCAGAAATTTTCCACGCTATGGCCCTTTTATACTATCTTAATACTTGGAGTAATTTATCTTTCTTCTTAGGTTGCAAGTTAGAAGCAATAATCACTGGTAATGTAGAATTATTTCCAAGGAATGCGTATTCCAAGTGATTTGACAATTGTTTAAGTTCCAGTTTTAGAAGTTCTTCAATGGAGTATTTTTGTTTAAGTTCATCGTTTACCTTAATACCCTCATATTCTGCTTGTCTTAAGGAAGGTTCATTGGAATTCAGTTCAGCTTTTATCTTACTTATCTCAGAATCATCATCATCTACCTCCTCTCATTCGGTAAGACACAGTTCTAACGTGTCCTTATGTATGATTTCTTGAAAAGAATCTTGAGTAGCATGATCAATAGAGTCAATAAAATAACATGAGTCATCCTGTTCCCTAGAAAATCTCATGGCACCATAAATTTTAAAAACAATCTCTTCGTCACCTACTCTAAGTACCAATTTACCATCACCCACATCAATAACAGCCCTAACAGTGGCTAAAAATGGACGCCCTAAAATTAAAGGTACTTCAACATCTTCATCCATGTCAAGCACAACGAAATTAATAGGGAATATAAATTTATCTACTTTTACAAGTACGTCCTCTATAATACCCCTAGGATATTTAACAGATCTATCAGCTAGTTGAATACTCATTCTAGAGGGTTTAGATTTCCCAAGACCAAGTTGTTTAAACATTTTATATGGCATCAAATTAATGTTAGCGCCTAAATCAGCTAGTGCCTTCTCAACATTTAAACTATTAATTAAGCAGGGAATTGTAAAACTTCATGGATCTTTTAGTTTGATTGACAGTTTATTTTGGAGTATGGCTGAGCACTCCTCGTTAAGTTTCACTGTGGATAAATCTTCAAACTTCCTTTAATTTGTTAGAAGCTCCTTTAAAAATTTTGCATATGTAGGCATTTGCGATATAGCTTCAACAAAAGGTAAGTTAATATGTAGTTGTTTAAAAAGTTCAAGAAATTTACCGAATTGTGCATCCATGTGGTCTTTCTTCAACTTTGCTGGATATGTGATTGGTGGTTTATATTCCTTTGGCATTGGATTGTTATTGTTTTCGTGTTTTACCTCCTCTCCTTCGTTTCTGTCAACTTCTTGTGGTGGTTTCTTTTCAGATTCAACTAGCACTTTCCCACTCCTTAGTGTAACTGCTTTCACATGCTTTTTTGGATTGGGTTCGGTGTTACTAGGTAGACTTCCTGGTGGTCTTTCTGAAATCATCTTAGTCAGCTGTCCAATTTGATTCTCGAGCCCTTGGATTGATGCTTACTGATTTTTAAGTGCAGTCTCAGTGTTCTAAAAATGGGTTTTCGCTACTGAAATAAATTTTTTCATCATCTCCTCAAGGTTTGGCTTTTTCTCTTGCCGGTAAGGTTGTTGTTGGAAGCCTGGAGGTTGTGGTGGTTTCTGATTCCCTTGGCCTCCCCATGAGAAATTTGGGTGGTTTCTCCAACCTGTATTGTAAGTGTTACTATAAGGATTGTTTTGAGGTTGAGGATTATTACCCATATAATTCATTTGTTCGCTCTCCATGTTGTGGCTGTGGGGTGAGTATTCTGAATTGCTCATTCCACCTCTACTTGCATCGTACTACATTACTAGATAACCTGTGAAAAACCAAGTAAACCATCAATTTTTCTATTCAAGAGTTCTACCTGATTAGAGAGCATAGTAACCGAATCTACGTTAAAAACGTCAGTCACTTTCGTTGGCTTTGTCCTCATAACTTGCCACTGATAATTATTCAGTGACATTTCCTTTATAAACTCATAAGCCTCTTCAGGTGTCTAATTATTGATTGTTCCGCTAGCAGCCGTGTCAACCATCTGTCTAGTCGAGAGATTCAGCCTGTTGTGAAAAGTTTAAACCTGTAGCCAAAGTGGTAACCCATGGTGAGGGCACCTTCTCAATAGATCCTTATATCTCTCCCATGCATCATAAAGTGTTTCTAAATCCATTTATACAAAAAAAGAAATATCATTCCTTAATTTAGCAATTTTAGCCGATGGGAAATATTTAAGTAAAAATTTTCCCATCATTTGTTCCCAAGTAGTGATTGACCCTCGTGGCAACGAGTTCAAACCACTGCTTAGCCTTATTCCTCAATGAAAAGGGAAATAACAGAAGGCGAATGGCGTCATCAGAAACGCCATTGATTTTAAAAGTGTCGCAGAGCTCTAGAAAATTTTCCAAATGAGTGTTTGGATCCTCGTCTTGCAAACCATCAAACTAAACAAACTATTGTATCATTTGAATCGTGTTAGGTTTCAGTTCAAAATTATTTGCAACAATAGCAGGTCTAACTATACTCGATTCGGCTCCTGTTAAATTAGGTTTAGCATAATTATACATAGTACGTGGAGCAGGATTTTGATTTATTGGGTCTGCAGCAATCGTAGGAGGTAGCAGATTTTCTTGATTTTCAGCCATCTCCTCGATTGTGGTGTAAATATCGTCCTCTCGCTCTTCCTTTATATACTGTAGGCTTCGCCTTATTTCTCTTCAGTTTTTGCAAACTGTGCTCTCGATCTCACTATCAAAAAGTAATAGTTCCGACGGGTTTCTTCTAGTCATAAACTATAAAAACCTATCAGAAGAAAGTAAAAGAAAATTTAGTAATATAAACAAAAATAAAATAAATGACTAAAGTAATAAAAATTAAGTGTTCCTAATATCTTAGTCCCCGGCAACGGCGCCAAAAATTTGGTGGTCGTGAAACTAACTGTAAATTCGACTAAGGCAAGCGCACCTATCAAACACTAGTATAGTTGTGGTGAGACCAGAAATATCATATCTACGAGGACTAAAAGTACTAGTAATTACTCTCTTTTTATTATCTAACCTAAGAATAAGGGTGTTTGCTTTATCTAAACTAGTTAAATAAACTAAGGATGCACAGAAAGTAAATTGGGGAAATACTTCTGGGAAAACTGATTGATTTAGACTATACCCAAGGAAAAATCTACCTAGACTTCACTTGTTATTTGACTCTGAACCAGACGATTTATTCACTTGACTTGATCCGTAGAAATCCCCAATTTATATTATTATCTCTCTCAAGACTAACAACGTCTAACCCTAGGTTAATTAATTGAAATCTCTTTCTAATTAAAACCCCTAGTGTTGCATTAACTCGATCAATGGATTCCATCATTAGGTTTGACCCTAATCCAGCAGATTTATGTCGCCCTATGTCTAGGGGTGCAATCAATTCCACTTAATTATGCTAGATCTACTCTTAGATAGGGATTTTTGCTCCTTTGAATAAGCACATCAATACTTGAATCAATATCCTGGAATATTAAAGCAAGAATTAAGAATACATAATTAAGAACAAATCAAATATTTATCATATGATTCAGAAAATAATAACAAGATCCGTCTTAGGTTTCATCCCCCTTAGGTATTTAGGGGGTTTAGTTCATATATGTAAAAGACAACATCTTAGAAGAATAATAATAACAAAACATAAAGAAATTCAAAAAATCCTAAAAGAAATTGAAGGGAGATCTTCAGTCTTGAGGGAGAATCCGGCTTCTGAGATGGATCAATCAATTTTTTTCGAGTAATTCCTTACTTCCAATCCTGTGTGTCCCCTTTAATCCTCCTCTAGGGTGTTTATATAGGCTATAGAATGCTTCAAAACCTTCAAAAGTGCCCTTTTCTGAATAGAATTAGACTTGGGCTCGACAGAGAAACGGCCGTGTGCCACGCCCGTGTGCAAGTGTTTCAAACCATGTTAGAGTCTGTTAAATAGGCACGAACGTGTGATCTACCTGTGTAAGGAAGTCCAAGCCGTGTTGATTTCCCACTTTGACCCATTTTCTCTGTTTTTGGCTCTTTTTTAGCTCTTTTTACTTTCCTATGCTCACCTAAGTATAAGACATGAAATTAAAGGATTAGAAGCATCAATTTCCATAATTTTAAGGATAATTCATCCAAAAATGTGCTAAGCATGGGATAAAAAAATGTATAAATTATGACTTATCACCTTTTTAGCTAAACGAAAAGTAATTCACTAAAAAAACCCATATTTACCTTAATGTCTTGAATAATCGAACTTAGCATAGATCTATCCATTGTGTAGAAGTTTTGTAACAGCCCGTTTTTAGTCAAATCGGAACAGTGGTTTTGGGACCACAAATCTAAGGTCAAAATAATTATTTTATTATTATTTTAATATTTATAGCATGATATTATGATTTTGTGAAAGTTTCGTTAAGAAATTTTATCGTTTGATTGCTTAATTTGATAAAAAGGACTAAATTGCGTAAAGTGTAAAACTTGTGTTCTATTAGCTAAAGGTGTCTAATACTATGGAATATTAAATTGGAGGTCCTTAAGTGGTAATTAGACCATTGGTTGCTTAAGTGGACATTTATGGACATGCATTGAGTGATTTTAATGTTTTATAATAAAGGTTAAATGTGTAATTCAATAAATAACTTAAGTAAAATAACATAAAATTTAGATATCATCTTCTTTATACGATCTTTCCACTGAATCTTGAAAGGATAAAAATCCATAGCTAGGGTTGATATTCGTCCAAGCTTCTCTTGCTCATTTAGGTACGTTTTTTGTCTCGTTTTTAATATTTCTATGTTTTTGAGATGTTGCAGCTTAATTTAGCTAGCCCAGGGACTAATTTGAAAAATTGTTAAAGGTTTAGGGTTTTATCATTGATGAATCTATATGTACCTTGATATTTGAGGATAGAAAATGCATGGTTGTTGTTAGATAAACAACATTTTTAAAGTGATTTTTGACAAAATTATCATTTAGGGATTAAATTGAGAAATATGTAAATTTTTTGGTTAAAATGTGAGATAAATGAAAAATATGGGTTTCTAAGGACTTAATTGAAATTTAGCTAGCATGGGTATAAGTTGAATTTCATGAATTTGCATTTTTATGAAATAAAGACTAAATTGTAAAAATGTTGAAATATTAGAGGTAAAAGTGTAAAGTTACCTTAATCTGTATTTTGGACTAAATTTGAATAGAATAATGATTGAATTAGTTAAATTTGATTATATATAGATTAAGAAAAGTGAAATTCAGATTTAGATCAGGGGGAAAACAAGGTTTTGGACTAGTCAATCCGTTCCATCGTTTTAGCGATCGTGGTAAGTTCGTATGTAATAAGCATTGTTGTAATTATGTTTTAAATGCTTTAATATTGTATAAATTGTGAATACAACCTTGTGGACATATTCGACAACGATTCGGAAAATGTGAGATCCCGGTTGAACCTTAGGAATAGTTTAGGATACAAATGACATGTCATTTGGGGTTATGTAATTTGGGTGTTGATCCATACGTCTTACCGGTGGCTGAGTTATCCGGCATGTGTTGCGGATTCCCATCAGCTTGTGTGAGTAGCACCATGTAGCTTCGTCATGACCGTCAACTTGTGTGAGCAGACCCGTTGATAGCTCGAGAGTAAGCATTATATGTGATATGAGATTGAGATAGTTTCGACTATGTATGTGGTACTTAGGGTGCAAGATTCCCTAGTATCCGATGGTATTCCAAATGGTTCAACAGGTATATCGAAGTTATGAAATGGTGAAAAATATATACGCATCGTGTAACGACCCAAAATCCGTGGGCACAGGAAAAGTGTGTTATCGGGCCTCCGTCTTAGTGAAATAAGTTAAAAAATAATTATTAAAAATGTTTATGAGCCTAGTGGTGTGTCTAATTAGGTTTTAATTAAGTAAATTTAGCTTAATTTAGAGTAATTAGCAAAAAAAGGATTAAATTCAATAAAGAGTGAAAGTCTATTTATAGATTAAAAGAAAGTAAAAAGGGCTAAAATGGCAATTAAGTCATTTAGCATAAGTTGAGACGGCAAACATGTTAAAATCTAAGATATTTTTAGATTTTAATTATGTAAATATATATAATTTAATTATTAATTATTATTTTTATTTAAGTATATAGATATTTATTATTTATTATTATTCTATTAAATTATAATTTATATTATTAAATTATGATTATTATTATTAAAAATAAATTAAAATAAAGACAAATGTATGGTGATTAAATTATACAAGTGTAATTCATATATTTATACATTTGTAATATATTTATTTAATTATTTTTTATTTAAGTAAAAATATTTTTATCATATTAAAATATTAAACTATATAAACTAAATAAAATAAGAACAATTGGATGGTGATGATAATAGGCAATTGTAAAATATATGTGTGTCCAATTGTAATATATATATTTGTTATTAAATAAGATATTTATAATAATTATTATTATTATTATAAAGTTAATAAAATAAAAGAATAAAAGAAATAAAATAAAATAAAGTAAAGAAGAAACAGAGAACATTTCGAAACAGAACAGGAAAGAAAAAGGAAAGAAAGAAGAAAGGGAAAATTGAGGTTTTAAAGCTTGAAGTTTAATTGGTAAGTTTAATTAAGTCCTTTTCTTATAAATTTGATGTTTTTGGAATCTTAGAGTGAAATGCTCTTGAATTTAAGTTGAAATTTTGAAAGTTAATAGATTTTTGAGTAGGGTTTACGTTGAACAAATGATGGAATTGGGGGTTTATTTGATAGAAATTTTGATTAGAATTGAACAAAGGATTGAATTGTAAACTAAGCTATAAGTTTTGAGTTTTAGGGATTAAATTGAAATAAATTCGAAATTATGAAAATATGATAAAAATTAAGTAGTTAGATGTGAGTTTGGTAAGAACTTGAGTAGTAAAAAGGTATGAATTGAGAAAGAAAAATATATAGGTTTAGTTGGGATTAAAGTGGAATTAAAGTAAAATTTAGATAAAAATTTCAGCATTTAAATTGTGTTATGCTAATTGTGAAATTATTTTAATTGTTCGTAGCTAATATCGAGCCTGAAGCATTGACCCAAAAAAGAAAAGGAAAGATCGTCGAGGATTAAATCCGAAAAGAATTCTGGTTTGTATCACTATAATTCAAGCTTTATAATTAATATGTGTTTAATTTAATATGAATATGTGGTAAGTATTTTAAGGTAAGTATTTAATGAAATAATAAAATTTGTGATTGAGTATTAAAATTGAGATTGATACTGAACTGAATTATTGGATTCTGAATATTGTTTTGAATACCGAATTGAACTGTGAAATTACTGAATAATGTTACGTATATTACATTGAACTGTAAAATTTCTAATGAAGTAAATTACTGTATTACTGTGAAAATTGATCAAAATAATAAATTATAATTAATATTGAATCGAAATGGAAATTACACTGAAAAATGATTTAAATACCCTATTAACTAGTCGGGCTAGTCGGATATAGTTGGCATGCCATAGGATATGGAAGAGTACGGATTTTTGTCGGCTTACTGATCAGGCACTTATGTGCCGACTACTGTTACTATTACCGTTATTGTTCCATATTCGACACTTTGTGTGTCGAATACTGTTACCGTTACTGTTACAGATTCAGCACTTTGTATGTTGAATAATGTTACTGTTACTGCTACTGCTACCGTTACTGATTACTGATTAGATATTGTGTACCGTTAAGGCACATTGTGCCGTACTGGTGTGTTGGTTGGAATCCGTGTATCCACCGAGTCCGAGTGAAATTAATAGGGATCAATGAAATAAATCTACTGATAAAACTAAATTTGAATGATATGTCCTATGTGAAAGTTGAGAATTGAAATAAAGAAATAAGAATGGTATATATATAATTGAATGATAACATGAAAGATTGAATTGTTCATTAAGTGATGATAATTGTAATGTAAAAGTATGTGTGTGATTTAATGTATTTAATTATAAACTGAATTATAGTGATACCACTGAGTATATGCATACTCAGCGTACGGTTGTTTCCGTGCGCAGGTTGTAGAAGTCAAGTACTGAACCAGCATCCAAAGCCAGACTCGACTTCAGCAAACTTTTGGTGATGTATATTTTCTTTTGGTAATGTGGCATGTACTTAGGATGTGTATAAATGTTATTATGTTTTGAATATAAATGGTTTAAAATATTAGTATTGCAAGTTTAAGAATTATAATGAAAAAGTTTATTCATTTCAATTTAATTAGCACAATGATAAATTTAAATTAATATTATATTGATTAAGTTGATTAGAAAGTAAATAGAATAGAAAATGAATATGTGAAATAAATTTGTTGAATTGGTTATGTTTGAAATGGATATGGTTTTAATTGCAGGGGGTTTTATGTAAAAATAAGCAGAAATGCTGTCGAAATTTATAAAAAAATAAAAATTTAGAGTATTTAAACGAATCCCGTTTCACTTAAATGTATGTTTTAGACTTTGAGAGTTTGATATAGGGATTTAGTAATTAAATTATGCTCTGAATGTTATTTTCTTTGTGAATTATTCATAAGTTGTCTGATACGTCAGGTAATGCCTCGTAACTCTGTTCCGGCGACGGTTCAAGGTTAGGGGGTGTTACACATCGGTATAGTTATGTACGGAAACTATATGAGCATTGAAACTATGGAAGTTATGAGATCTTGATTAATTATGTGATTGAATATATGTTAACATTATGATTAAATGTTTTGTAGTATAATATGTTCATATTACTTGAATGGTAATTGGTGAGCTTTGCTTATTATTTCATACGAGCTTACTAAGATTTATAGCTTACATTATATTTTTTCTGTGTTTTATAGTGAAATCAAAGCTAGCTCGGATTTGGGGATCGTTGGAGATCACATCACACTATCAAACTATCACTGTGGTACTTTTGAATATATGTTTTTGGATATATGGCATGTATAGGAACTTTGGTCATTTTGGTATATGTTACTTATGGATTTGGCCATTTGAATTGGCTTGTAAATGATAAATGTTTGGTTTTGGTGTATAGTCATGTGAGTTGGCTTATTTTGGTTGATTTGGTTGTGTATATTTATGTACAGGGCCTTTGTTATGCATTTGGTATTGCTTGTGATTTAGGTAAAGTGATGCATAAATGAAAGTGAACATTTAAGTGAATTGAGAATGTGAAATTGATTGGAATAGTATATTGTGGTACATGTGTGCCTTATTGATGTTGGTATTGAAATAGCATGAATTAGGCTTGATTGAGGTGGTTTAAATGCCTATTTATGCCTTGTGTTGGTGCTATTTGGTTTGGTGTAGGTGTATACAAATTTGAGTGGCAAGATGGCTTGGTAAATCGCCTATTTTTGTCCACACGGGCATGTGTCTCAGCCGTGTGTGACGGGTCCAGTGACACGGTCTTGTGTTCTCGGGTGTTGAATTAAAAATGAAGTCAGTATGCTCCACACGGCCTAGCACACGGGCGTGTTATTTGGTTGTGTGGCATAAGTCAGCATACCCTACAGGTTTGGTACGGCCTAGCACATGGCCTGACACACGGACGTGTGTCGCCATTTCTTAGGGCACACGGGTGTGTGAGTTGGCTGTGTGACCCAAGTCAAAGAGTTACACGAGCTGGGACACGACCATGTGATCCTATTTTGAATGTCCTCATGGCCTGTGCCACGGGCATGTCTTTGGCCCTGTGAGACATACGGCCGAGCCACACGGGCGTATGTCCCCTATAATTTGAAAATTTGTCTACGTGTTCCAAAAATTTTATGAGTTATCGTTTTAGTCCCGAACCATTTCCAATGCATGTTTTAGGCCTTGTAAGCTCGTATTAGGGACATTATGGTTGATTGTGAATGATGTTTAGTTGAAATAGGAAAATGTATGAGAAATGCATGTTTAATTGTGTAATAAGTCTGGTAATACTCCGAAGCCCTATTCTGGCATTGAATACGGGTGAAGGGTGTTACAAGTTTAATTTCTTAATCTTTGCAAGTGAATTCCTCTCAACTTGGACCAGATGAAACCTTAATTCATGCATAAAAATGTCAATCCGCGCATGTTCTTTCTTTTACTACAAATGCATTAGCAACATCTTGATGTGGGCAACGCTCCTATAATCTGTCCAAATGCACCTCTTACTAGAATCCCAGAAGTAGAGGTTTTTGACACAACATTAAAAGATGCATCAAAATTTAACTTTATGTAGCTCGGATCTAGTGGCACCCATATTTCCTATTTACGTAGGAACGTAGTTTGCCTTAGCTCCTCAATAGCCTCAATTTCTAGCAAGTATCCCATAATAAAGCCTGTCAACTTCTTTAATGTATTCCTAAAACACTTGTGAACCAGTTTGTTTTGTGTGTACTAGATAGCCCTATAAGAAATTACCATCATCTTTTTAGATCTGATATTTGCATTTATGGAAGCCTTTGCTAACCACATTCTATAATCTAAGTATTGTGAAACAGGGAGCACCACAACCTTCAAGTGATTCAACATTTGCTTACAGACAGAATAATACCGCAATAGGTGATCAATCGTTTCTTCAGCTTCGTTGCACAAAGGGCACACATTAGCAATCTGAAACTTGCTCTTGATAAGATTCCCAAAAGTTGGCAGAAAATTATTAACGAATTTCCACATAGAAATTTTCACTTTTTCTGGGATTTATAACGCCCACATCTTTGTAAAAAAATATTGTAATTGTTTAGGCATATCCATAAAGTAATAATCCATGTTCTGTAACTCTTCTTCTAAGAGCAATTTGTAATTGCTCTTAACGGAGTATTCCCCTATCCCTTCAGACCACCATACAATCGTATCCGGAGGCTTTGTCTGGGCAAGTGGAGTTGTAAGAACTTTTTCAGCTTGATCAACATCAAAGAGGCATCTAACTCTTCCTTCATTCCAAGTACAAGAGTCTGAATTGATCAAATGTGCAACAGTAGAAAATCTGAAATCGATATTCCGATGTATAATTCTCTCATTTCTAGGTTTAGGAACATACGAGCCATTCTAGATTTCACCCTTTCTCCCATGCCAATTCCCCAACTAGATCCCCTCTCTATTAATCTCTTGGCACTCAAAATGCTTTTCTAGGCAATTTAAGGGTAAGTACCATAGCATAATCAACATAAAATAACAGGTAGGAGTCAGGTTTAGAGGCTCACTGAAGACCTACATTTACTTTGACCTGGAGTTTTTATTTCGATTGTCTTTCTTAACCCAATAGTAGGAACTATTTAAAAAATCATAAGATTTTCATTAGAATCCTCATTACAGACATTTACTAACATTTCAACTACATGCAACCCCTATGCATGGTATTCCTGCAATACTCTTCCTTTCTATAATCATAACGTGCAAAGATGTAAGACTTGCCAGAATATAGAATCATCTTGTAACACCCCCAACCCGTATCTGTCGTCGGAACCGAGTTACAGAGCATTACTAGAATTTACAAAACAATTACAGTTAATTCATGTCATTTATTATTCATATTCGAAACCAATCATATTTAATCGTATTTTCCCTTATATGGACCCTCGAGGCCCCATTTAAGTACTAGAAACAGGTCGGGACTATATCGGAAACTCAGAGAATTTTTTGTGAAATTTCAAAATTTTTCTTATGTACAGGGGTCACACGCCCGTGTCTTAAGCCGTGTTACAGAGCATTACTAGAATTTACAGAAAAATTACAGTTAATTCATGTCATTTATTATTCATATTCGAAACCAATCATATTTAATCGTATTGTCCCTTATATGGACCCTCGAGGCCCCATTTAAGTACTAGAAACAGGTCGGGACTATATCGGAAACTCAGGGGATTTTTTGTGAAATTTCAAAATTTTTCTTATGTACAGGGGTCACACGCCCGTGTCTTAAGCCGTGTGCGCATTCGATGTGAGGCACACGGTCGTGTCCCCGCCTGTGTCCATACCCGTGTAATTTTCTGACTTGGGTCACACGGTCAGCCACACGCCCATGTGCTAGACCGTGTATTACACACAGCTGAGACACACGCTTGTGTCTCTGCCCGTATGTTTTTAATTCGAAGCATTCTGTTTCTAAATTTTCAAGATGCAGATGACACACAGCCAAACCACACCCCATGCGCATGGCCATGTGTCAAACACGGCTAAGACATATGCCAGTGTGTCTACTCGTGTGGACAAAATAAGGCTATTTCCAAGCCTTATTCCTCACCCAAATTTGCCTTGTACCTACATTAACATTTTAACACATTCATCAACCAATTCAAGACATTAAAATCACACCAAAACCTATCTTATGTATGACATATTAGTTCATATGTTCAAGGGTTTAAACTTACCAAATTCACAATTATGTTATTAGGCAAAGTTTGTATCAATTATACCAACTTAAAACCATTTATCAACTTGTTTATATACTTCCCACTTTGTCACTATTTCAACACACATCAAACATAATAAAGCTTTTATAATTGCATCATAGTATGCTTAACACTAGCCATTCCAATGGCTAGTTACAACCAAAATATTTCATCATTTGATCTATTTTAGCTTATACATGCCATTATACCAAAAGTAAACTTGTTTTATATACCGAGAAGTCTGAGGGATAGTGTGATGTGTCTCCGACCAAATTCCAACCTTCACGAGACTCCGAGTACCATAAAACAGAGCAAAGTAAACAGAGTAAGCATTTTAATGCTTAGTAAGTTCGTATAACAATAACTTAACTTACCAATTATGTTCATTTTAAGTAAGCATAAAAATCATACATCCAAATCATTTTGACCAATTGTTTAATCATATGCACTCCTCAAACCGGTTAGTCATGTAATTCATATGAATTTCCAAGAAAATAGAGATGAGCTCATCGAACATAAATTTTCAAGTAATTCAAGAAATTTTCGAGATATAATTCATTTTATTTTTATATTTTCTCACATTAGGAATTTATCTATTAAATCATTGAAATATCGATGGATACCCAGGTAGTACACACAAGGTGTACAAATAAGTGATTCGTCAACTCGTATTCAGGGGTACCTATTAGGGTACATAATCAGGAAGCACTCTCTCGAGATAAATAACAGGATGCTCATGTGAGCTATGTAACATGAAGCTTATCTGGGCTAAAACAGGAAACTCATAAGAGTTTAAAACAGGAAGTTCATTGAGCTTAACAGGTAATTCCGAAGAGTTATTAACAGGGAGCTCTGAATAGCATATAACAAGAAGTTCAAGCGAGCCATAACAGGAAGCTCAAGGAGAGCCTATATCAGGACACTTATAAAGAGCTGTGTTTGTGTCCACAATATATATGCAGGATCACAACTGATCATATGACAGGATGCTCACAAAGAGCTGCAGTAGTCCACAACACATGCAGGATACTACCGATCAGGATGCTCGCAGGAACTGAAAACATGTAATAGAAAACTCAAAAGGGCTTATAACGGAATGCTCATAAGAGCTATGGTGCATCCGCAACATATGTAGGACCACAACCAATCGGGAAATCCTGTATCCATCGAATTTCATCTATTCAAACGAGATTTACTATATAGACAAAATTAAGCATTATCAGATTTTATGATTAATTTTATTAACATACCAATTTCACAATTCAGCATACATAAATACAACATTTAATTCAAGTATATAATATACAAAATATAGTTACACAAACTTACATCGATACTTGTTCGTATTTGAGAATCTACTAATCCAATACTTTTTGTTTTCCTCGATCCAATTCCATATTAGGTCTATCTGGATCTATATAAATGAATTTAACATCAATTTAATAAAATTCACATTCATTTCCATTCAAATTCACATCTTAGAAAAAATTACCATTTTGCCCCTATACATTTCATTAATTCTAATTTCGTCCCTAGGCTCGGAAAATGAAATTCATGCAATTTAATCCTTATTCCAACCCTAATTGAATTTTTCATATAACATTTACAGCCCATGTATTTCAAAAAATTTAGAAATTTTCCATGAATTTTACTACTTTACAATTTAGTCCCTAAATCATAATTTCATCAAAATTCACTATGTAAAAGTTATTTATCTATCAACAACCTTTCATTTTCTACCATAAATTTCAAAATTTTAGCATACTCATTCATGGAAAAATTTCAATACTTTGATATCTTTACAAATTGATCCCCAAAATAGATAGATGGTTACTACGTTCTCTGAAATATGAAAATTACTAAAAACGGGACAAGATTACTTACCCAATTAGGCTTGCTTGATTTCCTTTCTCTTTCCTAGGGTTTTCATAGAAATTTTTGGGGAAGATGATGAAATAAACTTATTTTATTCATTTAATTAATTTATCATCTTTTAATTTATTCAATTTTCAATAGAGTCCTTTTCTTTTTCTAATTTTCCATGGATGATTCATCAAAAATATCTACTAACCCTATTTAATGGTCTAATTGCCATATAAGGACCTCAAGTTTAGAATTTCATAGCTATTTGGTACCTATAGCTACTAGAGCTCAACTTTTGCATTTTATGCAATTTGGTCCTTTCTATAATTAAACATGAAATCGGTAAAATTTTCTTATCAAAATTTTCATGCGTCTTTCCTACCATAATTCAGACCATGCAATATTATTAAAATAAATTTTCTTTCTGACTCGGATTTGTGGTTCTGAAACCACTGTTCCGATTTCACTGAAAACAGGTTGTTACACATCTACTATTTAAAGTAGATCTTATTTTGATCTTAATGAAAAAGAAAATGTTGAGGCTAGAGAGAAGAACTTGAATATTAAGCAAAAATAAAAACCATCTAAAATGGTCTTCTCCTATAAATATACTCTAAAACCTCCTGACTTCTCTACCAAATCCAAGGTAGGTAAAAGAAAATCAGGTGAAGGTTAACCTTACTGTTGACCAGTCATGGGAAGGGTCAAATCAATCTAATTAACTCCTATTAAGAAATGGTCAACCATGCTTCTTGTGATGATTTGTTTAGTTGGCTTGTTTTAGTATACAAGCAATATTTCATACATCTTGCTTTTTACTCTAATCTTTACTTCTGCTGTTGTGAAGTCCCAACAACTCCCAACCAACATGATATAAGATCCAATTGAATAGTACTCATGTAAATTGGACGTGGCGATAACTCATATTCGGTTTGATATTAAGGATAATTAATTCTCCTACAGGTTCCTTATACACCTAAGAGAATCTTAGTGTTCAAACCCAACTTTAGTGATGCAATCGTTGAGAGCACCAAAAATATCCTATCCCTATAAAATATTAAAAATAATAAAAAATAGTATAAGGGAAGTAGGGTCAAATCCTCAAGGACCGGATTTGCACAATTGTTTGTTCCTCGAAATCTTGGTTAAAATCGTGCCCAAGAAAACCTGCGTACCTGGAAAAAAATAAAAAACAGAATTAAAAGTTTTGATCTGGGAAAAAATAAAATAAAAACAGAATTAAAAGTTTTGATTGAAATTCTGAAAATTAAAATTAAAATAATAGAAATAAATAGAGTTGAGGAAAATGTGTTATTATGGAGAGATTCCAGCCTCCGGTTGTCTCGATCCGCCTTGGGTTCAATCCTCGGCTTTTAGGTGATCCTTCTCAAACAGAATAAGCCAGTTATAGTGGAAGAAGACGCCTATGACCACTAGCTCCAAGATTTTAGACTTACAATTTAGCGGAACCTGACTCTAGCCAACAATCACTTTTGTGGGATTATCTTATGCTAGATCATCACTTCTCAATGGTGAATACCACGCCACTTTGTCTCTTGGACTTGCCAACCTCTGACGCAGTAAGCTAACGAATCGACTGTGCAACCTTCCCAAAATATACAAGCGGCTGTTCCTTGCACATGTTGAAAAGATCACTTTTTAAGGGACATGGATGAAAGCGTTAGCCCCGTAATGCAGAGAAACGATGAATACTCTTTTGAGAAAGCTAAGTGCGGATTCTAAGCCTCATGAACCCTTTTGGGGATTTTCCACAACCTTTGGCTAGATAAGTTTAGTGGCTCATGATTTTTGGGGAAAAGGAAATAAGTGTAATGGAAATAAAATTTTTATTGAAAAATATGGAAAGAACAAAAGGCTAAACTTTATGGGGAGAGAGTGTTTTCAGAAAAGATGGACGAAATTTGTGTCACTCCATCCCCTATTTATAGTACTAAGAAACATAACCTATTCCTAATTAAGTTCTAAAAAATAAATACAAATAAATAAAGATAATTAAATACAAAAGAAAATAAATCCTAAAATTAAATCTAAATAATAATCTTTAATAATCATCCTATTACAATTAAACATTAAATAGAGTCTTGTGCTATAAAATCTCTTCTTTTGCACCTTTTCCTTTTATGTCTTCCATACTTGCATTTTTGACACCACCTTTTTCCCTATGTCGCATGTTGGCCCATTTTATCTTCAAATTTGTACTTTTTACCCTTATATTTCCTTTTGCCTCCAATTTAGTCCCTGAGAGATAAAAGACCATAAATAGCTCAAATTAGTAGGGTCATACTCAAAATAAACATGCAATTAGCACATAAAAATATGTCGTTCTAGAGTATTATGAGATCCAACAACTCCCAACCAACCTGATATAAGATCCAATTGAACAGTACTCATGCAAATTGGATGTACCATGTCTTGGCGGTAACTCATATTCAGTTTGATCTTAAGGACAATTAATTCTCCTATAGGTTCCTCATACACCTAAGAGAATTTTAGTGTTCAAACCCAACTTTAAGGTGCACTCCTTCATAGGCGTACACTCTCTTGGGTGAAATCGTTCTTCACTTAAAAACATCTTGTGACAAATTCCTTAGATACCACTAACGAGCAGATGCTTTAATGCTAGTATGCGCTAATAACTCACCATCAGGCCAACAGGATGGCGAATTATGTTACCACAACACACCCAATAGTTTACCTACCAACCTTACTCATCTTCTCAGATTCGCCACTTTTCAGGGTGTGACAGGATTCCCATGACTTCTTAAAGAAAATCTGTAACAGTCCTATTTTGACCATAATCGGAATAGTGGTTTCAAGACCACGTATCTGAGTTAGAAAAATATTTTAATATTATTTTCCGTGCCTATTATAAGTGAATTGACATGTGTGAAAGTCTCGTGTAAAATTTAACTGTTTGTGTGCTTAATTTGCAAAAAGGACTTAATCGCGTAAAATGTAAAAGCTATGTGCTAGATGTTAAAAGTGCCTTTTTGATTTGGCTTTATAATTGTGAAGTCCTTATGTTGTAATTGGACCATTAACATGGTTAATGGACATTAATGGCCTTAATATATGTGTTTTGGTAATGTTTTTATTAAGGTTAAAAATGGAAATTTATAATTCATGTTAATATTAACTTAATGTAAATGAAAATGGCTATTATTATCCTTGTTCTTGCCGAAAATACAAAGAAAATAAAAGATAAAGAAGCTTTAAGCGTTCGACTAGGTTAAAGCTCAATTGAGGTATGATTTTTGATCGATTTTTGATAATTTCTATGTTTCTGTAATCGTTGCTTCGTGTACTATCGAACCCATGCTTCAATTTATAATTTTGGTGATAGTTTTGAAATGTGCCATTGATGAAACTATGAGCTTTATGATGTTAGTTGATGAATTATGGAAGCTTGATGTTTGGTTTAAATGTGTTGTCTTTGAATTTTTGATGAAATTGAGTAATTTGGGATAAATTGTAAAAATATTATTTTGAGGGACTAAAATGTGAAATAAATGAAATGTATGGACTTGTATGAGATTCATGAAAATTCAACTAAGCTTGTGTACAAGCAAATTTTGTGTATTTTGTGATTTTTTGAATTAGGGACTAAAGTGTCGAAATGTGAAAATGTGGGGGCTATTTTGCAAAATACCGTAATTGTGTGTATATGGATTGTTTTGAATGATTTGGTGAATAAAAGGGTTAATTTTGAATACATATAGATTAAGAAAAGAGGAATTCGGACTTAGACCGAGGGAAATTGAAGATTATAGAATAAACAGTCCAAGTCGACAAATTTCGAGTACGAGGTAAGTTCGTACTTAAAATATGATGTTAAGTAGGTTTCAATGCCTTTATTATACATGGATTGAATATAATTGATTCGGATGAATATGATGATGAATCGAAAGTATTTGGCACTAAGTGTGCGATTTAAACTAGCTTCAGCTACTTGAGGCACTAAGTGTGCGATACCGACTTAGTCTCGGTTAATTGAGATAGCACTAAGTGTGAGGAATCGTTTTAGCTTTGGCTAACCTTTAAGAACTAAGTGTGCGGATGTTTAAAGCATCAGTAATCTTTGGGAAGTGTTAAAGTATTCGAACAAGAGGTGAGATTGAAAATGAATTAATATGAAAATGACCAGGTAAGTATGATACCTATGTGGTAGATGATATTATGTTTATAAAGCTCATTGAATTGGTAAGAATTTATGGATTGTGTTGGTATAGATTTTCTAGGTGAATTGAGAAATTGTAAATACTTAAGTGTTGATGATTTATGTTTTATATATTGTTGATGATTTTAGTACGAGCTTACTAAGCTTTTGAAAGCTTACCTTGTGTGTTTGCATTGTTTTATAGATATCAAAGCTACTACAAGTTCGGAAATCATCTAGGATCGTCACCACACTATTGAACCTCATTTTGGTACTTTTGAAAATGCATATTTTTGAAGTATGGCATGTATAGGCTAGTAGTTTGGGAAGTATTTTTGTGATGTATATGCTTAGCCATGTGTTTTGGCTAATTTGTGCTTGAACTCATAGTTGTTAATGACTTATGGTCTGTGATGATAAGTTGCAAATGTGGTACGTTTTAGTTGTTAAGTAGTGGTAAGTTTAGCCTGAGATTTAATGATGAATGGAAGGAAATGTTTTAGCATGATCTTATCTCATGTTGGCATGAATCTGGTAAGGTGTATGAGTAAGGATTTGGGTGAGTATAATATGATATGATTGGTTTATATTTTAGTGTTGAAATTGGCTAAAATGGTGGTGCAATTATGCTTGTTTTCTTTGCTTACAAGTTGACCAAATTAGGGTGGCAAATTGGTTGTTCAAATAGCCTATTTTTATCCACACGGGCAGAGACACGGGGGTGTGTCTCAGCCGTGTGCGACACACGGCCATGTTGCATGGTCATGTGTCCTCTGGGGTATCCTACAATTGTAAGTCAGGCTCGAACACGGCCAAGACACACGGGCGTGTGGTCTGGCCGTGTGACCTTAATTGGTATGCTGACGTCACAAATAGAATACCCCCATTTTTGGCACAGCTTAGCACACGGCCTGGATACGGGTGTGTGATAGGAACACTAGCTGGACACACAGACATGTGGTCTAGCCGTGTGGTCAAGTCAGCATGTATGCCCTATTTCGCCACGGCTTAGACACACGGGCGTGTGACCTTTTAAAAGTTGAAAATTCTTATAAGTTCTGAAACTTTCATATGTTGTCAATTTGGTCCCGAATGCATGTTTTAAGTATTGTATACTCGCTTTTACGATCTTATTGAATGTGAATGTATAAGATTTACTGCAATGAAATGATATTTGATATTCAACTATCCTAAATTGTGTTATGGACTAAGTAATGCCTCTTAACCTATTCTGGCGACGGATACGGGTTAGGGGTGTTACAAAATCGAGAAGAAATTTACTTCTAAAAATAACAATAAAGCAATCTTGCACAAAAGCAATCTTGCACAATCAATGACTTTAATGAACAATGAAGAGGTCTTTATATATGCTAGCTAATTACATCCAAATAAAACTCAAGTATAATGAAACTCTAATTAATCTAAACAAGAAGTAGTTTTAGTATAACTAAACATTCTTGTTGACTAAGAAACATAAAATTGTTAAACAACTTTAAATACTTAAAAATATCTTAAAATTCGGAAGAAATAAACAATAAAATAATAAAACTTAATAAATTCAATATTGGGTTCATAAATAATAATAAAAAATAAGCTTAAAAATAGAACCCAATAGGATTTAAACTCAAATTAAATCTTGAAATTCATAATTTCTCGTAATAATCATGTCCAAAAATGCTGCTTGCGCAATCTTCAGTAAAATGATCATAACTTGAGCTCCTAAACTCGAAGTCAAGTTCAAAGTGAGTTTTAAATCTAAGAGATAGCTCTTCAAATGCTACATATTAACCCATAAATGCTCAGGTCCCATCCAAAAATTCATTGCAAGTTGATTGATCATTTGAGCTTGAAAATTGACAGGTTGACTGAATTTGCTTTAATAAATTTCACCTCATCGATGCATGTATCATTTAACTAGAGAGAGGATGGATAAGAAAGAGGGGAGACACCTAGAAAATAGACCACTATGGTATACCTCTGCCTAGAGGTGGCAAGCAAAAAGGCAAGAGATGGTTATTATGCCAACCAAAAAGGAACAAGGACAAGCCTTACTCTCGATGGAGAGAAGTGTGAGCGTCCCCGGTCAAAGACCAAGATAGAAGCATTTTACTTGAGAGAAAGAGAGAGCTTTTTTTGGATGTTAAATTTCATGACACAAAGTTCAATTTAAGTTCAAACAAAACTTTCACTATAAATTCATATCTGTAAAAGCAAATGATCCCAATGCTAGATTAAAATTTATAGGTCTTAAGCTACAATTTACTACGATGTTTGTATTGGTGTCTTTTTGTGTTGTATTCATGTGTCGGTAGAGGTGTGCATGGGCCGGGCTACTTGGCCCGGACCAAAGGCCAGCCCGAAAAATGGGAGGGTTCGGGTAAAAATATAGGCCCGAAATATGGGTTTGGGTAAAAAAACGAGGCCCGTTTAGAAAACGGGCCGGGATCAGGTAGAACTTTTTTGGCCCGAGCCCGGCCCAAATTATATACTAAATATATATTTTTTTTATTTTTAATCATATTTACATTTTATTTTCAATTTTAATATAATCACTTTTTATTATATTTTCAATTTGTGTATTATTTTAAGAATTATTTTAGTATCATTTTTTATTTGTTTCTTATTTTAATATTTGTTTTAAATGTATTTGATTTATTATATTTTAAAATTTTTTTATTTAATGAAATAAGCAAAAAAAATAATATTGGCCGGGCCAGGCCCAGGCTTAACAATTTTATTTCGGTCCGGACTTAGATAAAATTTTAGGCCAATATTTCGAGCCGGGCCAAGCTCGGGCCAAAAAAACGGGGCTAAAATTTTGTTTGGGCCTGGCCATGTGTCGGTGTCTTTTCATGTTGAAGTTGTCTTGAGTAATCGGGCAATCCGCGTATTGTGTCTAGTGTCTGCTTTTAGTGTTAGCCGTGCAGTTATGAAATGTGTTAGAAATTTTCAACACAATTATAACAGATCTTTATAACAAGGTACATACTCTTTGTAGAATTTTAAATTTTTAAAATTTTTTATTTTTCGGGTTTAAAAAATAAATTTAATTATTAGCATGGTAAAAAAATGTTAATATCATTGGTTTTGGTATGAAAATAAAATAAATTTTAATCTCTACGTCTTAAATCTTAAAAATAAAATAAAATAACGTTATGAATCTAAAATCTGTACGCCTTAAATCTTGCACTTTATATTATTTTTAAAAATGATTCGGTATCAGTAGTATGAATGGAGCTTTTACTACGACAACGATAAATTGGAACAGTGCAAAATTCAGGTCACAATGTAAATCACGCTGCATGAGTCTTTTCAAGTCAACTTTATAGTCTAAGTCTTTCTTTTGATAAACTTTCCCTTTATTTAGACCCAATCAATCCTTTCTATCTGTACTTCCCTAATTTGCCTTGTTCGGTTTTCCATCAATCCTCAGAAAAGAAAAAAAGAGAATGATTTATCATTGCTTCTCATCATCATTACCTGATCTTCCACTTCGTCTGTACTTTTCCTTATTCTTCATCATCTTCGGTTTTCCTCTTTCACTAAGCGATCATGATCTGTACCAGAACTGTCGCGATGCAGTCTTCAAATGCGGGAATATCTCCGCCGGATTTCCTTTCTTTGGTGGCCAACGAGCGATGGAATGTGGACGACTCGGTCTCGAGCTTCGCTGCGACAACAAAAATACAACAACGATCGTAATTAGTGATATAGAATATCGGGTTCTGGCCATCCATCGGGATCGTCATATTCTAAGGATTGCGAGGCAAGACCTCATCAAGTACGATGGCCTTTGTAGCCCTCAAATTATCCCAACTCGGAATTCGGTCCTCGATTCCGAGCTGTTTTCACCTGGTCTTGGTTATGCCAACGTTACTTTGTTTTACGACTGCCAATCTTCCATCTCCTCAAGCAGTACTCTCGGGTTCTTCCCTTGCGATAACGCCGGTTCCATTTACAGTAACGTTTCCGTTGCGACGCGAAGTAATATCCGACCGAAGAGATGCTCGGCTAATGTTACTGTTCCGATTCTTCGATCTTCCCTGGAGGGATCACTGAATTCTTTGTTGGGGTTGAAAGAAGCCTTGAAAAGAGGAGTGGAAGTAGAATGGTATTGGAAGGACAGCGAAGCTTGCGGGAAGTGCAATGATTCCGGCGGAGCCTGCGGTTTCTTTGGGCCGGCGGAGAATCAAACAGTGTTCTGCTATTGCCCTTTCATGTTTGACAATTCGCACGATGACGGACAATGCATTCGCGTTATTTCTTCACCATCCCCAACGACTGCCCGAGGTATGTAATTTTTATACCTTTAAAAATTCTTTGTTCAAGTCTCACTATTTCAAAATGATTAAAAATGATGTTATCAAAAATTTCTATTGGATTAAACTTTAATAATTAATTAAAATCTGTTTTATATACGGTTTTATGGATATTATCTTATTAGAATAGTGACATTATTGATGAATAAAAAGATTACAAGTTATAGAAAAAACAATACTTGAGTCAAAACAACCCAATAACGTCTAACCAGCAAAGCATAAAGAATAAGAACACCTTTTATATAGATACAAGACGACACCTAGTGAACTGCAACGGATACCCCATAACATCAAGCAGCCAACCATTGTTAAAGGCAGACAGCTTACGGGATCTTGAGCTTTTACATTACCAACCGTCACTGTCTGGTTCAAATGCATCAAAACTATTTATATTAAATTAAAATTTCTCATCTCAAAATTATGTATTTAAAACATAAAAGATTTTTTTTAAATAGTATATAATAAATAATTAAATATATTTTTTAAAATTAATTAATAATAACAAATGAAATGTATATAATATTAAAATAAAAAAATAGATTAAATTTTAATAAAATGAAATTTAAACATGTAAATATATCAGATTAAGAATACATAAATATTTTGATTGAGTTGGTGTTGCCAGTAACTAGATCTAGACTTCATCATGAGCCGAGTTGGGTCGATGCAAAATTTTAGGTCTAGGCCTACCTCGGCTTGAAAAGTAGGTCTAAAATTTTACCTTAACTCAACCCATATTAAAATGCTAAACTCGAGCCTAATCGACCCAACCCAACCCAACCGTATTATTTTTATATAAATTTTTTTTAAAAATATAAGACATCGAATACACTAAAAATATTAAAATAAATGTTTCTTAAAACTTGAAAATACAAAAAAAAATTATAGGCATGTAATTTGGGCTGAACTAGGCCTAGACCAAAAAATTTGTCTAACCCTCGACTTGTTTAGAAAGTGGACCTTATTTTTTATCCAAGCTAATTTTTCGAGCATTTTTTTTTCAAATCCTCCTAATTTTTGTACGGGTCTTTGGACTTACGCCGGTGGCCTGACCCATGATCAAATATAATTAGATCTCGTCTCAATTGTTAAATTACTAAAATATCATTATTTTAAAAAAAATAAATATTAATTTGAAGTGTTATATATATTTTATATAAAATTTAAAAAAATAAATGCTTATAATAAAATTGGTATGTAAGACATCATAATAACACTCCCAACTTTAGGATTTCGATAAAAAGTAATTTTTATAATATTTATAAAACAAATATACAACACAATTGTTTCATTATATAGAAAATTATCTGAATAGCCGAATAAAGGAATTTTGGGCTTGATAGCCACTCCCCTGAAAAACTGCAAAGAAGACGATTCGCTACTTCCGAATCGCTGCATCCAGCTCCTCCAGTCTCCTCGATTGGCCCCCTTCGCCGTTGTGATCCCCTTAGTTCACTATTTTATTGTATATAGAGTCGAGTGCCTGTCTTTGATTCGGGTTTGGATATTCTACCGTCTTTCCTGCCCCTCTCTCTCTTAATCAAAAGCCCCTAAACCAGTGAGGGTACTTTTCAAGTTAGTTGAGAAGTAGCCATTTGCTTCAAACAGGCACCTTGGACTAGTCTCTTAAATTACCGAGACCCATACATACAAAGATCTAAACATGACAAACTAATATTTGTTAGGTAGGCATCAGCATTGGTTTTAGAGGACAATTCAACACCAAAACATTCTGTATGTAACTTTTATCCATTCCATTAATATTTTTTATATAAATAAATTTATTGAAATAATGATACATCATCAACAAAAAAAAGTTATTTCAACTTTTTTTGTTTTTATTTTTATGATTTATTATTATCCAATTCAGTACGTTTATTTTATCAAATATAAATCATACTTTGCTTTTTCCTCAAGAAACTCATTATACTGGTTTCATTTGAATTTTGTTAGAATCTTAAAAAAAAATGTTGGAATTATTAAAATGATTAAAACTGCAGAATAAACTAATTTACTGCTTCTGCCATATATTTTACTCGCAGAATCCAAAGCTAAATCGAAATCGAGGCTGAATCTAATATTTATAGGTATGAATCAATTTGTTCTACTATCAAAATTTCTATTCATCAAATGTTTTGTTATTTAAATTTAGTTGAATAAAATGTTTTTAAATTATTTTTTTTAAAAGTAATTTTACTTTCTTTTTTATTATTATTGAAACTTGGTTTTCTTATAGGCTTTTTTTTTTACTATTATCTGAAAGTGGTTCCTCATCTGAGTGACAATGTACTTGAATCAATTAACTAGTTTGGATTTGAATTATAATTCTACCAAAATAGAACTAGTAACCTTCAGTTAGTGGGGGAGAGAGGGAGAAGGGTTAGAGTAAATGTGCTCATAGATTGAGTAGGGTCGAGTCTAATTATAATATTAATATACTTTATATTTGTCTAAACTTAGTCCAGCCCATTATAGTCTAAAATTTTACTCAAACATACCCATATTTGCAAAAAAATTAATCCAAGCCCATTTTAAACTCGTCCATATTATTTTTTAAAATATTTATATTATATTATTTTAATATTTAATTTTTTATTTTTTTATATAGTCATTTTAACATTATTTTAATGTTTATATTAGAGTAGTATTATATATTTAGTATAAGTTCATTTTTCAATGTGTTATAACTTACATAATATATAAAAAATAATATAAAATATTATAAATTTAAAAATGGATCCGATTGGGAGCTTAAGCCTAATCCATATTTTAAACGGACCTAATTTTGTTACCCAATTTAATTTTCTGAGCATAATCCTTTTACCATAACCCTCTCAAATTTCAGGCAGACTTTCGAGCCTAAGTGAATAGCTTGGCTTATGAATAGATCTAGGTACGGGTGAGTGATGGTGAGGGGAGGGATATTTTTTATTTTATTTAACATTAATATAATTATTTTTATTTAATATTATTATAATTTTTTATTTAACTAGGTTTTAATAAGGTGCTAATGTGGCACTTCTTGATTGGCTCTACCTTTTTTTTTTAAAATGGAGTGTATCAGTAAAGGCCAACTGTGGTTATGAATAAAGTTTAGATTAAAAGGCCTCTTATTGAATTAAGCCTATTATTTATTTTAAGATTTTTTGTTTAACTCTATTCATTTTTTTTAAGTAATAATTTTTTACTTAATTAATCTTATTGATATTCATTTATAAATGATTAAGTAAAAGTTGATTAATACACCATGAACAGGATTGACGGTTGCTGTAACCATCACCGTTGTATTGGTTTCTGCTATATGCTTCTTTGTGTTAAGGTTAAAAGGGAAATCACCATCAAGTCATCTATGGAAGGGGAAGAAGAACGGCAATGCTAGGATTGAAGAATTCATTGCAAAGTTTGGTTCTCTAGCTCCGAATCGATATTTTTATGGAGACATTAAGAAAATGACAAATAAGTTTAAAGATAAATTAGGTGAAGGAGGGTATGGTAGTGTATACAAAGGAAAATTGCTGGACGGTCGTTTCGTGGCGGTCAAAATCCTAAGTGAATTCAAAGATAATGGAGAGGAATTTATGAATGAAGTAGCCAGCATCAGTAGAACTTCTCATGTCAACATAGTGACTCTTTTGGGTTTCTGTTTTGAGAGATCAAAAAGAGCTTTGGTTTATGAATTCATGCCCAATGGATCTTTGGACGGGTTTATTTATAATAAAGGACCACGTAGTCAAAGTTGTCAATTAGAGTGGAAATCTTTGTACAACATTGCAATTGGCATCGCTAGAGGACTCGAATACTTGCATCAAGGTTGCAACACTCGGATCTTGCACTTCGACATTAAACCTCACAATATCCTTTTAGATGAAAACTTTTGTCCCAAAATCTCTGATTTCGGTTTGTCTAAGTTATGTGAACGAAAGGAAAGCATTATTGCAAATACAGGTGCTAGAGGAACTGTTGGATATATAGCTCCTGAAGTGTTTTGTCGAAATTTTGGTGGTGTTTCTCATAAATCAGATGTCTACAGCTATGGAATGATGCTCCTTGAAATGATCGGAGGAAGAAAAAATAAAAATATTGAGGGTTCCCAAACTAGTGAAACATATTTTCCCTTATGGATATATAACCATCTTGATCAACCCATGAACTGCAATCCTAATGAAGTAATATCTGTAGAGGAAGAGGAAATAACAAGGAAACTAATCATAGTGAGCCGTTGGTGCACTCAAACCAATCCAGTAGACCGACCATCAATGACTAAAGTATTAGAAATGTTACAAGGAAACTCTCAATCATTAGTACTTCCATCGCAACTCACCTAAAAATGTTGCAGACTTCTTGTTAACTTGAGTAATTTGTTCATGTTGAAGCAATTTTGGGAAAATGTTCATTTTGATCTCATGTTTTCTTTAGTGTTAGTTGTGTATATATAAATAGAACAATTTAAATGTGTAAAATTTTAAACATAAATCTATAGTATACCTATATGATATTATGCTTATTAAACATATATTTTGTGGAAATAATTTTATAAATATTAAAAGATGATTGAGAAAAACAGAAAAAAATCCTAAAAGGTTTTGTCTTCATAAATCACAAAACAGAATGGAAGATACATGGATTCCATTAAAAAAAAAAAAAGGCAAAGATAAGATTTGATTGAAGATTCGTAATAGAAACCTAAATCTGGGAATAAAATTCAATGTTCCCCTTTTATAGGAATGACAACAAGTTGAATACTTATATTTTTTGAATTATTGAAATCCAAATACGAAAATATGTTGAAATATTTGAATTCATTTATTATCCATAAATTATTCTAGTATTATTATCTAATCTCAAATTTAAAATTAATATATATTTATACTACAATAATGTTTTAGAGAAAAAAAGCTTAGGTGGCATGCTTCAGTATTTGACAAGTGGCATTATATTTATATATAGGGCACATTTGTATTCAATATGTAAAAATGAAAAAAAAGAAGTTGTGTCAAAATGTTTGAATATTATATGACAACAATTATATTTTTAAAAAAATCACTTTTTATATTATTTTCTTAATTTTCGTATATTAAAAAATAGAGAAAAAAATAATGAAATGATTTTAAATTTGTTAAATTAATTATTTTTAATTTTTTTCTTAGTGACATGACTAAATTAAATTTCTTGAAAATTTTAAATTAATTGCAAACATATTCAGTGATATATGAAATATAACTTTACATATTCAACAATTTAAAAGTACAAAAATAAATTAAAAGAATTTTGAATAAAAATAATATCAAACATATTCAATAACTTCACATTCTTTACGCTATAAACAGTGAAATTGCATAATGTTTACAAATAAATTTATTTTATTTTATTTTATTTATTCTTCACCCTAAAAAAAATAAAATCAATACAAATTTATCACAATACAAACCATTAATATTCTGAAAGTAAAATTTTTATATCATTTTATTTTTACCTTTTCATTTATAATAATTCCGAAAGGTTAAAATTTTTGCAACTATTTTTTAATAAATAAATGTAATATACTTTAATTAAATTTGTGCATTGTATAATGCCTTCAACCAAATCCGATTCATCGGGTCCAGATCTTGAGTGTTTCTATGCATAATACTTAAAAAGATCTTGTCAAGCAACTTTGCTATAAAGGATATGGGTGTAACAAATGTTGTTCTTGATATTAAAATAACCCGAGAGGAAAGCACTATAACTTTATAACAATCACATTACATTGCAAATATGCTTAAAAAATTTTATCTTTTCAATTATATATTAGCATCTACACCCATGGATCCTCAAATAAAATTAGTATCTAATACTGGTAGGAAAATTGGTCAATTGAATTATTCAAGTCTGATTGATTGTCTTATGTACATAACGAATTGTACAAGACCAGATATTGCATGTGCTTTTAGGAAATTGAGTAAGTACACGAGTAATCCAAGTATTTTGTTTTAGCAAGCTGTAAATTGAGTACTTAGGTACTTAATGAGAACTCTTAACTACGGGTTGTGCTATAATGGGTATCCTTCAGTTTTAGAAAGGTATTCGGATGCTGGTTGGATTACAAGTTTGGACTATCATGCTTCTACTAATGGATGGATCTTCATTCTTAGTGGATATGTTGGTTCTTGGGGTTCCAAGAAACAAACATGTATTCCACCATGACAACTAAATTTATTGCATTAGTTGCTACATCTAGCAAATCAGAATGGTTAAAAAATTTGCTTTATAATTTATTTCTATGGCCTAAACCAATTTCACCTATTTCTATTTATTGTGGTAGCGAGACTACTCTAGTAAATGCATATAGCCAAGTATAAAATGGAAAGTCTAAACACATTGGATTAAGACATAGCTATATCTGACAATTAATCTTTGATTGAGTGATCACTATTAATTATGTGAGGTTAAGTGACAACTTGGTGGATCCTTTGACAAAAGATCTTGCTAGAGATGCAGTCAATAATACCTCAAAAGGGATAGAACTCAAGCCTATTAATTAGAGTCACCCATGATGGAAACTTGACTTAACGCTTAGTATAACGTCAAGTCTTAAGTTCAATGAGACAAAGTACATAATTAGTATGTAACTGTTAGCACTATAAATAAACTCATCTTAAGATTAAATTGCTAGGTACTCGTAATGATAAAGGGAAGGATTTGTAATGTACTTTTAACGGACCCATAACATAAATATGTTAGAGTGTTATAATTACTAAAACACTCTTGATAAGATTGTAGCGACCTAAAAATTGGGCACGGGCGCTAATCGAAATAAATATTGAAAATTTGAAAACAAAATCTCGATCTATTTGAAAAGGGAGTCGCCACCGATCTTTTTTCATAGGTGTGATCGGACACCTAATAAATTCTCTTTTTAGAAGAAAAATTTATTTTTAAACTTTTCTAAAAAGAGGTAATTTTAGGTCTACGTGAAGATCCAGAGAAAATTAGAGTTCGGGAGTCGGTTATGCGCGAGGAAGGTATTAGCACCCTCGCGACGCCCAAATTGGTATCTCGTTAAACGCATGTTGTCTTAATTTCAAAATACGAGTTCCATTTAATATTTAGTCGTGATCCGATTGAAATATGAAAACTTTTTTTAAGACACGAGAATTTTGAAGCACGAAATTTTTTTTAAAAAATGAAAGTTTTTTTAAAACACGAGAATTTTAAACACGGAAATTTCAAAACACGAAAATTTTTAAAACACGACATTTTTGAAACACGAGAATTTTAAACAAGACATTTTTGAAACACAATTTTTTTCTTAAAAAAATTTAAAATACGAGAATTTTTAAAACACGAGAATTTTTAAAACACGAAAATTTTTGAAACACGGAAATTTTTTAGAGAACGAATTTTTTTTAAATCACCGGAGTTTTTGAAAACACGAAAATCTTTGAAACACCTGGAATTTTGAAAACACGAAGATTTTTGAAACACGAAAATTTTTTGAAAATACGAAGATTTTTTTTTAACACGGAAATTTTTGAAACACGGTCATTTTTTTGAAAACACGAAAATTTTTGAAAGACATGATTTTTTTGAAAATACGGAAATTTATAAAACACGAAAATTTTTTCTGAAAACAAGAAAATTTTTGAAACACTAGAATTTTGAAAACGCGAAGATTTTTGAAACATGAGAATTTTTAAAAGCACGAGGATTATTGAAATTACAATTTTTTTGAATATTTTTTTATTTTTAAAAGGGCGTATCGAGTTTAACGCAAACCAGTGATATTCACCCAACGTAGCGATGAAATCAACGATTTTATGTTAAATCGATTCGTTGCCTTATTTATTAAAATTATTTAAAATAAAATAAAATAAAAATCAAATTAAATTAAAAATATAAATATAAATATGCATAAAATGCTAATAATATTAAAACGAAATAACATAAAAATACGAGCATTAAAATAAAATAAACGAAATTACCGAAAAGCTACCGAAATACGAGCTTCGTCGAACGGGTTACACGAATTGAACCTCTTTTTCTTGTTTTTTCTTTTTTCTTTTTCTCTCTTTTTCTTTTTTTCTCTTTTTTTTTTGCTGGGCTGGCCGGTTGGGCTGCTGGCTTGGGCCTGGCCTGCTGGTGTGGGTGGTCTGCTACTGCACTGGGCCTGGGGGCCTGCTGGGCCTGCTGCTGCGCTGGGCCTGCATTTGGGCTGCTTCTTTCTTCTTCTTTTTTCTGCTTCTTTCTTCTTCTTTTTTGCTGCTTTTTTTTTGCTTTGGTTTTTTTTTGGGCTTGTTTCTTTTTTTTTTATTTTTGTTGTTTTTTCTTGGGCTGCTGGGTCGGATCGGGTCGTAGGTGGGTTGGGTCGGGTTGACCCGACTGTTATAATATTTTTTATTATTTCTTTTCTTTTTCTTTTTTCTTTCTTTCTTCTTCCTCTTTTCTTTTTCCTTCTTCTTCATTCTTCTTCTTCAAAGTCTAGCCTCCACCACCGCTTGCGCCGCCGCTACCTCCTCCGACGCCGGTACTCTTTCTTTTCTTCTCCTCTTTCTCTTTTCTTCTCTTTTCTTCTTTTTTCCTTCGAAAAAATCTCTCTTTTTGCAAGTTTTTTTTATTTTTTTTCGTGGGTGTGGGTTTGATTTTGGGGTTTTAAACCCATTTTATAGTTGATATTTGCTTCCTTTTTGCAGGTGGTAGGTGAAGAAGGAGCAGCCACCCATGTTTGTGGCCTGAAAATCTGGGAAGTGGGTGCCCCAAATCACGTAACTTGTCTGAAGGACCAAATCACAAATGCAGCAAAACTTCTGGGGCTAAATGTAATTTTTAGAAAATTTAGGATTAAAATGAAATTTAATGAAAGTTTAGGGGTCTAAGTGAAATTTAAAGAAAGTTTAAGGGTCAAAATGAAATTTAGGAAAAGTTTAGGGGTCAAAATGCAATTTTTATTTTTAAAATTTTTTTTTTTGAAATTTTGAAAATTAAACACAAACTCTAGTCGGACAAAAATTTAGTGCTTACAACTGCCCCTCTTTGCTTATCATTGTGAAACAAGGATAGTGCAAAGACTTAAAAGCACTAAATTTTGTTCAATTGTCCAATCTTTATTCTTTACTCGGCATGTGATCCTGAGCTCAAATCATTTCTCGCAATATGAATTGACTATTTAAAACTAGACATTAAAATAGAAATTGAAAATAGCTCAGCACGTGAGCCAAGGCTCAACTCACTTCTCGCAATATGAGTTGATTTTTGAAAACAGAATTTGCAAAAGGCTCAACTCACCTCTCGCAATATGAGTTGATTTTTGAAAAATAGAAAAAGGCTCAACTCACCTCTCGCAATATGAGTTGGTTTTTGAAAAATAGAAATTAAAAGGCTCAACTCATCTCTCGCAATATGGTTGATTTTTTAAAAACAGAAATTAAAAGGCTCAACTCACCTCTCGCAATATGAGTTGATTTTTGAAAAACAGAAATTAAAAGGCTCAACTCATCTCTCGCAATATGAGTTGATTTTTGAAAAACAGAAACTGAAAAGTAGAAATTGAAAATACATCAGCGTGCCCTGAGGCTCAACTCACCTCTTGCAATATGAGTTGATTTTTTTTTTTGAAACACAGAAATTAAAAAACAGAAATTAAAAACAGAATTTGAAAAGACCTCAGCGTGTGGCCTGAGACTCAACTCACCTCTTGCAATATGAGTTGATTTGAAAAGTAGAATTAGTAAAGCAGAAATTGAAAATACCTCAGCGTGCCTTGAGACTTAACTCATCTCTCGCAATATGAGTTAAGTTTTGAAAAGCAGAAATTGAAAATACCTCAATGTGTCTTGAGGCTCAACTCATTTCTCGCAATATGAGTTGAATTTTGAAAACAAAGATTGAAATTACCTCAACGTGTCTTGAGGCTCAACTCATTTCTCGCAATATGAGTTGAATTTTGAGAAGAAGAAATTGAAAATACCTCAACGTGTCTTGAGGCTCAACTCATTTCTCGCAATATGAGTTGAATTTTGAAAACAGAAATTGAAAATACCTCAACGTGTCTTGAGGCTCAACTCATTTCTCGCAATATGAGTTGAATTTTGAAAACAGAAATTGAAATTACCTCAACGTGTCTTGAGGCTCAACTCATTTCTCGCAATATGAGTTGATTTTGAAAAACAAAAATTAAAAGGCTTAACTCACCTCTCGCAATATGAGTCAATTTAAAACATAAACTAAAAATACCTCAATGTGTCTTGAGGCTCAACTCATTTCTCGCAATATGAGTTGAATTTTGAAAACAGAAATTGAAATTACCTCAACGTGTCTTGAGGCTCAACTCATTTCTCGCAATATGAGTTGAATTTTGAGAAGCAGAAATTGAAAATACCTCAACGTGTCTTGAGGCTCAACTCATTTCTCGCAATATGAGTTGAATTTTGAAAACAGAAATTGAAATTACCTCAACGTGTCTTGAGGCTCAACTCATTTCTCGCAATATG
This sequence comes from Gossypium hirsutum, assembly GCF_007990345.1. NCBI lineage: Eukaryota > Viridiplantae > Streptophyta > Magnoliopsida > Malvales > Malvaceae > Gossypium > Gossypium hirsutum. The sequence continues at coordinate 22,548,342 of NC_053434.1, read as the reverse complement.
AGTTGAATTTTGAAAACAGAAATTGAAATTACCTCAACGTGTCTTGAGGCTCAACTCATTTCTCGCAATATGAGTTGAATTTTGAAAACAAAGATTGAAATTACCTCAACGTGTCTTGAGGCTCAACTCATTTCTCGCAATATGAGTTGAATTTTGAAAAGCAGAAATTGAAAATACCTCAGCGTGTCCTGAGGCTCAACTCATTTCTCGCAATATAAGTTGAATTTTGAAAACAGAAATTGAAATTACGTCAGCGTGTCCTGAGGCTCAACTCATTTCTCGCAATATGAGTTGATTTTTTTTAACAACAGAAATTAAAATTACCTCAGCGTGTCCTGAGGCTCAACTCACCTCTAGCAATATGAGTTGATTTTGAAAAACATAAATTAAAAGGCTTAACTCACCTCTCGCAATATGAGTCAATTTAAAACATAAACTAAAAATACCTTGGCGTGCCCCTAGGCTCAACTCACTTCTCGCAATATGAGTTGATTTTTGAAAAACAGAAATTAAAAGGCTCAACTCACCTCTCGCAATATGAGTTGATTTTTGAAAAATAACAGAAATTGAAATTACCTCAGCGTGTCCTGAGGCTCAACTCACCTCTAGCAATATGAGTTGATTTTGAAAAACAAAAATTAAAAGGCTTAACTCACCTCTCGCAATATGAGTCAATTTAAAACATAAACTAAAAATACCTTGGCCTGCCCCGAGGCTCAACTCACTTCTCGTAATATGAGTTGATTTTTGAAAAACAGAAATTAAAAGGCTCAACTCACCTCTCGTGATATGAGTTGATTTTCCTTGGAAAGCATGAACATTAAACATTAAAATACCAAAACCAGTCCTTTGGTAGAACTCGGGTATCTTTTCCTTTGATTCAATGCGACTCTCATTCAAGATTTCTTGCTCTGTTGGAGTACCTGTATATGCCATGTATCATGATATGCACATGTTTGTCTTAAATGCTTTTATGCCTACATGATTATGCGGTGCTCCTTAAGCATGTTTGTCGTATGTCCATTTAGCCACGATTGTTGAGGATCTGCGTTCATTGCTTTGATTCTCGACCTTCTCTTCAGGCCTCATACCTGTCTTCGAGCTTTACGAGTAATCGACGTTTCTCAGATATCACCCTTTTGCCCTTGGTTAAACTTTGTTCTTGCTTTGAAGATCTTGCACTTATCAAATTCTTATCCGGGTAATGCTTGACATTTCTTTTGTTTAGAGCATGTCATTTCACTATTTATCATTAAATAAACACATAATGAGATACATGAGAATGGTCAGGTAGGGACAAAAAGGATATCTCATATTCCTTTATTTCAAATGTGGCAAACAAAGAAAGTTAACCAATGAGAGTAAAAATGTCAAAAAGAAAGAAAAGGTTGTATACAACGGATACAAATGCTCTAGATATTCAACACATGAACTCTTCCACGTTCCTCAATCAATAATCTTTTCGAGCATGGCTTCTTGCGTAGAAAATTTTGAGCTTTCAGAAGTGCTTCAAATACTGTAGTCTCACTACTTGACCTACCGTTCGACCGCCAGGTTTGTTTCATTAGGACGCCCTCTCGGATTTTCATCCTAATCTTTTTGTACTAATCAAGACGCCCTTTTCGGGTTTTCGCCTTGATCCTTTTTTTTTTAAGATGCCCTTTTCGGGTTTTCATCTTAAGCATAATATTTCTTCACCACATCTGAATTCACCGGATTCGGTAACTCCTTCCCATCCATCTCGGTAAGGATTAAAGCTCCTCCTGAGAATGCCTTTTTTACAACGTATGGTCCTTCCCAATTTGGTGCCCATTTTCCTCGTAGGTCTTTTTGTATTGGGAGAATCTTTCTTAGAATGAGTTCTCCTTCATGGAACTTTCTTGGTCGTACCTTCTTGTCATGGGCTGCGATCATTCTCTTTTGGTACATTTGCCCATGACAAATTGCCCTTAGACGTTTTTCTTCAATGAGGTTCAACTGATCATATCGAGCTCGAACCCATTCTGCTTCTTCTAACTTTGATTCCATCAATACTCGCAGAGAGGGGATCTCAACCTCGATAGGTAGCACAGCTTCCATTCCATAGACTAGAGAGAAAGGAGTTGCTCCCGTAGATGTTCGCACAGATGTGCGATATGCAAACAAAGCAAATGGAAGTTTCTCGTGCCAATCTTTATATGTCTCAGTCATTTTCCCAATGATCCTCTTAATGTTCCTGTTAGCTGCTTCAACAGCCCCGTTCATCTTTGGGCGATAGGGCGAGGAATTATGATGCTTTATTTGGAACTGCTCGCACACTTCTTTCATCATCATATTGTTCAGATTCGTGGCATTATCTGAGATGATTCTTTCAGGCAAACCATAACGGCAAATGATTTCCTTTTTCAAAAACTTGCACACTGCAGTCTTCGTCACATTGGCAAACGAAGCGGCTTCAATCCATTTTGTGAAGTAATCGATAACCACAAAAATGAATCGATGTCCATTTGAAGCTTTTGGAGAAATTGGCCCTATGACATCCATGCCCCACATAGAAAAAGGCCACGGAGAAGTCATGACATGAAGGGGTGAAGGGGCTACATGAATTTTATCGCCGTAGATTTGACATTTGTGGCATTTTCTGGCAACATTGATGCAGTCACTTTCCATTGTCAGCCAATAATAACCGAGTCTCATGATCTTTCTGGCCATATTGAAACCATTGGCATGCGTTCCGCAAATTCCCTCATGGACCTCTTCAAGTATTTTTCTGGTTTCAACATCATCCACACATCTCAAAAGCATCTGATCCTTTCCTCTTTTATACAGGATATCCCCATCAAGAACAAATCCCGCTGCCATTCTTCTAATTGTTCTTTTATCGTTCTCATTCGCTTGTTCGGGATACCTTTGATTCTTGATATATTCTAAGATATCATGGAACCAAGGCCGTCCGTCTACTTCTTTCTCAATGCTACAACAGTGTGCAGGGACCTCGTATATGCTCATTTTGAGGGGCATTATTTCTGCTTCTCTACTTGCTTTGAACATTGAAGCCAAAGTGGCTAGGGCATCAGCCAGTTGGTTCTCTTCTCGTGGGAAGTAATGAAAAGTTATTTCTTTGAATTCCTTGGTCAATCCAGCCACTAAATCGCTGTACTTAATCAATTTTGAGTCCCTCACTTCCCATTCTCCACGGATTTGGTAAATTACTAGGGCTGAGTCCCCGTACACCTCCAAGATCTCGATGTTTCGTTCGATAGCTGCACGAAGCCCCATGATACAGGCCTCATATTCTGCGATATTATTGGTACAGAAGAAGTTCAGTCTTGCAGTGAACGGATAATGATTCCCGTCTGGTGATACCAGGATTGCTCCAATTCCATGCCCTAAAGCATTTGACACACCATCAAAGCACATCTTCCATGACTTCTCTTTTGATGACTCGGATTCTATTTCTGTGATGCACATTAAGTCTTCGTCTGGGAAATCGAATCTTAAAGGCTCATATTCCTCTGTCGTTCGAGTTGCTAAGAAGTCAGCTATTGCGCTCCCTTTTATTGACTTCTGACTTACATAGGCAATGTCATATTCCGAAAGGAGGAGCTGCCATCGTGCCATTCTTCCTGATAGTGCCGACGATTCCATCATGTATTTTATTGGGTCCAGCTTTGAAATTAGCCATGTCGTGTGATACAACATATATTGTCTGAGTCTCCGAGCTACCCAAACCAGAGCGCAACAATATTTCTCAACGGACGAATATTTTGCCTCATATTCAGTGAACTTTTTGCTGAGGTAGTAGATCGCCTTTTCTTTCTTTCCTGACTCGTCATGTTGTCCCAGTACGCAACCCATTGAACTTTCGAACACTGTCAGATACAAAATTAATGGTCTTCCCGGAGTTGGCGGTACTAGCACTGGAGGACTGGACAAATATTGTTTTATCTTATCAAAGGTCACTTGGCATTCCTCGTTCCATTCTCCCGGGTTATGTTTTCGAAGAAGCCGAAAGATTGGGTTGCATTGGTTGGTAAGTTGAGCGATAAATCGGGCGATGTAATTTAATCTCCCTAAAAATCCTCTAACTTCCTTTTGCGTGCGCGGAGGTGGTAATTCTTGGATGGCTTTTATTTTATCTGGATCAACTTCGATACATCTTTCACTGACAATGAAGCCTAGCAACTTTCCCGAGGTAGCCCCGAATGTACATTTGGCTGGATTAAGCTTTAGCTGAAACTTTCTCAGCCTTTCGAACAACTTCTTGAGGTTCATTACATGCTCTTCTTCTCCTCGAGATTTAGCAATCATATGTCGACGTAGACCTCTATTTCTTTATGCATCATGTCATGGAATAACGTCACCATAGCCCTCTGATATGTTGCCCCAGCATTCTTTAACCCGAATGGCATCACCTTGTAGCAGAACGTTCCCCACATTGTTATGAAGGTAGTTTTCTCCATATCCTCAGAAGCCATCTTGATCTGAATATACCCCGAGAATCCATCCATGAAAGAAAACAATGAATGTTTTGCTGTGTTGTCCACCAACGTGTCAATATGTGGCAAGGGAAAATTATCTTTTGGGCTTGCTCGATTTAGGTCACGGTAATCCACGCACATTCGTACTTTTCCATCTTTCTTGGTACCGGGACTATGTTAGCCACCCATTCTGGATATTTGGAGGCTTGTAGGAAGCCAGCGTCAAATTGCTTCTTGACTTCCTCTTTTATTTTCAACAGCATTTCGGGCCTCATCCGTCTTAATTTTTGCTGGATGGGCTTGCATTCTGGCTTTAATGGGAGCTTATGGACCACTAAATCTTCATCTAGCCCTGGCATGTCCTGGTATGACCACGCGAAAACATCTTTGTATTCGCGGAGTAAAGTGATCAAACTACGCCTGGTACTTTCTGAGATAGAAGTCCCAATCTTCACTTCTTGTTTCCTCTCTTCAGTGCTCAAATTTATTGTTTCTACAGACTCTTCATGAGGCAGAACCTGTTTATCCTCTTGTTCCACCATTCTTAACAATTCAGGAGACGAGACATAATCTTCAGCATTTTCTTCGGCTTCAAATTCTCCTAAGCAAACAGCCTTCTCAACATCAATTTCAAGATTCGTAACGGGCTTATTCATGTCATCAATATCTGAGCACCTGAAAGTTGAATGGAAAAGGAAGCTATCGGGGGACATCCAAGTATTGGAAACAACAAACAAAATGTTATGTCATGGCAATGAGGCAAATGTAAGGATAGGCTATGAAATGAGAAAATGATTATGAAATTAGTGATAATGCGAAAAATCATGACAAAATACATCTTCATTGAAATTTATTTAAATGATAAAGAGCGAATGCAAACTCTTACAAAAGAACTCTATTATATCTAAGGACACAATAGAAGGTTGATGTTTGGCATTACTCTGAAGGCTTATAAACTACAAGAAGCTCCTCAGCAATCCAATTGTTCAACATGAAACCAGGAGGGCAAGGGCGTATCCTCGAGACATCTTTACTTGCACCAGCTTCTTTGTCAATGACATTTATACTAGCATTCTGAAAATCCTTTTCAATTAATCCCAGCATGTTTCGTGGATCCTCTTGTCCAGGGTACATCATTCCCGCAGATGTAAATGTTTTTGACAAAGGAGGGTACTCTATTGGTTCCCATTTTGGTTCTCGGCCCAAAGTTCTTGCAATTCTTCTCTCTTGATCCTTCTTCCACTGTCTTCTTCTTTGGCGCATGTCAGGCTGGAACCCCAAACCGTATCGGGCCTTGTGGTGCACTGGCTTTAAAGCCCTCACTATTCCTTGCAGATGTCTCCCTAAACCTCTTCTCGCACGAGCTCCCCTTCCTACGGTCAACTTGACACCCATTCTGGTATTTCTCGACAGTTTTGGCATCGGAATTCTATTTCCCTCAGCGACGAAAGTGGCATTGATGAATTCAAGGGATCGAAAGGAACATTCCACTGCATCCTTGCTTACTTCCAGGTATGGCGCATCAGCAGAGATAGATGCGATGATGTTTTCTTCGCCCTCGACTGTGACCAAACAGCCATCCATGATGAATTTCACTTTTTGATGGAGAGATGATGGGACTGCTCCAGCAGAATGAATCCAAGGTCTTCCCAAAAGGCAGTTATAAGAGGGTGTAATGTCCATGACTTGGAATTCGACCTCATAGATGTAGGGGCCCACTTCCAAAGGGATTTTGATCTTTCCCATGACTTCACGCCTCGTCCCGTCGAATGCCCTTACCGTGGAATGACAGGGCTTTAAGTAGGACAAATCTATCGGTATTCTGGAAAGTGTAGCCAATGGCATAACATTTAATGCTGACCCATTATCGATGAGTACGTTCGGTATTATGTAGCCCTTGCAGCGGGTCGTGATATGCAGCGCTTTCACCGAACCTCTACCATTTAGCGGTATCTCATCATCACTAAAATAGATGAAGTTGTCCGCATTCAGATTGTTTACCCACCTATCAAGCTTTTCGACAGATATGTTGTTGGCCACGTAAGCTTGATTTAACACATTCAATAAAGCGTTCCGGTGTGGCTCTGAATTTAACAGTAGAGATAGAACTGAGATTCGTGCTGGCTGCTTGCTCAGTTGTTCCACCACACTATATTCGCTGTGCTTAATAAATTTCAAGAATTCTTGAGCTTCTTCCTCATTCACAGGCTTTTTAGTTTCTTGCACGGGTGGAATTTCTTGCTCGACTTCGACCTCGTGCATCACTGCTTTCCCTTTTTACTTCGAGTCGCTACTTTTCTTTACCGGTTCAACTTCTTTAGAATAGCATCGTCCACTTCGAGTAAAATGACCTACCTCCTCAACATCTTCAATTATGGCTTTGGACTTTTCAACTTCCGGTGTAACGATATTAACATCATATCTCCACGGTACTATTTTGTTGTCCTTATACGGGAAAGGAGATGGTACTTCAATTACCATCTGTGGTTTCAATGGCTCTCTCATCGCGTCGTAATAAATTACCAACGGTCGATCGGCGCTATACGGACAACCTGACGATCGATTGTCAGAGGCACATACTTCTTTCTCATTGGCCCCTCCTTCATTAATGATCTCAATCTCCTTATTATCTATCCGGTCTTGCAGTAACCTTTTAAATTCCTCACATGATTGAATGTCGTGCCCTACAATTCCATGAAAATCATAAAGAACCTGACATTCTTTTCTGAGATTATCGCCGGGGCGACAGAGCAATCCATTCTTAACCAGTGCCTCTCAGATTTTCTGCAGAGGCGTCCTTATTTCTGAAACACATCTTCTGACTTGCCATTCATCTTCTTTCCCCACTGTGCTCACATTCCCTTCAGTATGGTTAGGGAACGGGTTCCCAGTTGCATTACTGGTACTATCGAATCATAGGATACCCGCATCAATTAGTCCTTGAACTCTCCTGTTAAAGGCTAGGCAATTTTCCGTGGAATGTCCCTGGTTTCCCGTATGGTATGCACAACTAGCGAATTGTATGTTTTAACCTCAGCGAACGAGTATGGAATATGCAATGAATGAATGAATGCATGAATGTCAAATGACTGTTAGTCATGAAAGAAATGCAAGAAATTGGTGTTAATTTCAAGATAGCCCCTATTTAGGCATTTCCTTAATCAAAAGAGTCTATTACACAACGTTTCGGTCACTTGTGTAATTGACTCCTCTATCAGAAACCCCTTTTTGGCAACCAATCTCTAATCAACCCTTTCCTAACAAGATGTATATGATGCATGATGAAAAATAGAAATACAGACAAACAACATTGGTTAGCAAAACACATATGATCAGATAAAAATTGTGGAAAATCTAACAAATTAAGCTACTTAGTCCAATGGACTCGATTCCCTTGCATAGAAAGCGAAAGTGCAAAAGGTAAGAGGCGTTCCTCCCGTGCACTTATTTTGGTGACTACTAAACGGACGGAGGTTCAGCATGGCTCTAGTTAGGTGGCTCGTATGGTTCATTATATGCGGTTTTGGTTCTAGATAGGTACTCGAATTGCCCGTACTATCATCTACTAAGATTAACACGGAGCCTCGGTCATAGCCTATCACAGGCTCACGAGTTCAATTCGAGGGGTTACATTTACTTATGCCTATGCGGAGGGACAAGTTAACTCACGAAAGCATAAATCATATGTAACCCGAAAGTATTCACTAGCCTGTACGGAGGGACGAGTTAACTCACGAAGGCGTAGCGTTTACTTTCACTTAAACGGACGGAGCCCGGGTAGAGAGCTCATGTTATGCGAAAATACAAGTGCACGGTGTGTGGGGAACAACTCATAAACCTTTACGTTTCACTTAAAGAAACTAAACCAAAATTAAAACCATAAAAATTAAAAACTGAAAAACAACCAAATAAGCAAGTTAGAAGAAATATTTACAGCACGATACAAATGCATGAATTTTGAAAACGAGATTTTCGGATCACGACCAAATATTTACTTTGAACAAGGAAATTTGAAAATTTTGACAAAACATGTTTAATTCCAGACATGACTCTCAAAAAGGCTTTCCCCAGCGGAGTCGCCAGCTGTAGCAACCTAAAAATTGGGCACGGGCGCTAATCGAAATAAATATTGAAAATTTGAAAACAAAATCTCGATCTATTTGAAAAGGGAGTCGCCACCGATCTTTTTTCATAGGTGTGATCGGACACCTAATAAATTCTCTTTTTAGAAGAAAAATTTATTTTTAAACTTTTCTAAAAAAGAGGTAATTTTAGGTCTACGTGAAGATCCAGAGAAAATTAGAGTTCGGGAGTCGGTTACGCGCGAGGAAGGTATTAGCACCCTCGCGACGCCCAAAATTGGTATCTCGTTAAACACATGTTGTCTTAATTTTCAAAAATACGAGTTCCATTTAATATTTAGTCGTGATCCGATTGAAATATGAAAACTTTTTTTAAGACACGAGAATTTTGAAGCACAAAATTTTTTTTAAAAAATGAAAGTTTTTTTTAAAACACGAGAATTTTTAAACACGGAAATTTCAAAAACACGAAAATTTTTAAAACACGACATTTTTTGAAACACGAGAATTTTTAAAACAAGACATTTTTTGAAACACAATTTTTTTCTTAAAAAAATTTAAAATACGAGAATTTTTAAAACACGAAAATTTTTAAAACACGAAAATTTTTGAAACACGGAAATTTTTTAGAGAACGAATTTTTTTAAAATCACCGGAGTTTTTGAAAACACGAAAATCTTTGAAACACCTGGAATTTTTGAAAACACGAAGATTTTTGAAACACGAAATTTTTTTGAAAATACGAAGATTTTTTTAACACGGAAATTTTTGAAACACGGTCATTTTTTTTGAAAACACGAAAATTTTTGAAAGACATGATTTTTTTGAAAATACGGAAATTTATAAAACACGAAAATTTTTTCTGAAAACAAGAAAATTTTTGAAACACTAGAATTTTGAAAACGCGAAGATTTTTGAAACATGAGAATTTTTAAAAGCACGAGGATTATTGAAATTACAATTTTTTTGAATATTTTTTTATTTTTAAAAGGGCGTATCGAGTTTAACGCAAACCAGTGATATTCACCCAACATAGCGATGAAATCAACGATTTTATGTTAAATCGATTCGTTGCCTTATTTATTAAAATTATTTAAAATAAAATAAAATAAAAATCAAATTAAATTAAAAATATAAATATAAATATGCATAAAATGCTAATAATATTAAAACGAAATAACATAAAAATACGAGCATTAAAATAAAATAAACGAAATTACCGAAAAGCTACCGAAATACGAGCTTCGTCGAACGGGTTACACGAATTGAACCTCTTTTTCTTGTTTTTTCTTTTTTCTTTTTCTCTCTTTTTCTTTTTTCTCTTTTTTTTTGCTGGGCTGGCCGGTTGGGCTGCTGGCTTGGGCCTGGCCTGCTGGTGTGGGTGGTCTGCTACTGCGCTGGGCCTGGGGCCTGCTGGGCCTGCTGCTGCGCTGGGCCTGCATTTGGGCTGCTTCTTTCTTCTTCTTTTTTCTGCTTCTTTCTTCTTCTTTTTTGCTGCTTTTTTTTTGCTTTGGTTTTTTTTTTGGGCTTGTTTCTCTTTTTTATTTTTGTTGTTTTTTCTTGGGCTGCTGGGTCGGATCGGGTCGTAGGTGGGTTGGGTCGGGTTGACCCGACTGTTATAATATTTTTTATTATTTCTTTTCTTTTTCTTTTTTCTTTCTTTCTTCTTCCTCTTTTCTTTTTCCTTCTTCTTCCTTCTTCTTCTTCAAAGTCTAGCCTCCACCACCGCTTGCGCCGCCGCTACCTCCTCCGATGCCGGTACTCTTTCTTTTCTTCTCCTCTTTCTCTTTTCTTCTCTTTTCTTCTTTTTTCCTTCGAAAAAATCTCTCTTTTTGCAAGTTTTTTTTATTTTTTTCGTGGGTGTGGGTTTGATTTTGGGGTTTTAAACCCATTTTATAGTTGATATTTGCTTCCTTTTTGCAGGTGGTAGGTGAAGAAGGAGCAGCCACCCATGTTTGTGGCCTGAAAATCTGGGAAGTGGGTGCCCCAAATCACGTAACTTGTCTGAAGGACCAAATCACAAATGCAGCAAAACTTCTGGGGCTAAATGTAATTTTTAGAAAATTTAGGATTAAAATGAAATTTAATGAAAGTTTAGGGGTCTAAGTGAAATTTAAAGAAAGTTTAAGGGTCAAAATGAAATTTAGGAAAAGTTTAGGGGTCAAAATGCAATTTTTATTTTTAAAATTTTTTTTTTTGAAATTTTGAAAATTAAACACAAACTCTAGTCGGACAAAAATTTAGTGCTTACAAAGATCTACCTATGTGAGTATAAAGTGTGGCCACTTTTAGGAGCACAAGGGCATGGCTCTAATAACATTTGTGAAAAATAAAAAAATAAAATAAAATAAACACACAGATTTTTACGTGGAAACCCTTTCGGGAAAAAAACGACGGGCAGAGGAGAAGAAAATTCACTATGTCGAATTCGAATTATTTTACAAGAGGAATAGACTATGTTTATTTATAGGCTTGTAAAGCCATATTCTTATGTTTATTTATAGGCTTGTAAAGCCATATTCTAGTAAGACTAAAACACCTTATTCTAATCAATATCAAATAGATGATATTTAATAAGGTTTAAAAAACTTTGTTCTAAAAATAAAATAAAAGAAGTGTAATTCTATATGGATTCTTCTTTTATTTTATTTTACCACTATATTTTATTTTATGCAGGTTTATAGTGTAAAGGGTGAGAAAAGTTGATACGAGTCACAAAAGCCCAAATTCTTGAAGGCGAGGCCCAATAAGAAGATTCCAAGCCCAATCAAGAAATCCACCCATACTTAGTTGAAAATCAGGCCAAATTGTCAAAGTGGCCCAAGTTGTAAAGTTTTATTTTTATTTATTTATTTATTTATTTTATTTAGTTTAAATTTTTATATTCAGTCCAAGAGTCCCAAATAAAAGACCCTTGGCCGAATTTCCATATTAAAATAATTAGGAGTTTTTTTTAGTTTTAGTTTTAGTGTTCTAATTAAATTAGGAAAACATTTGAAAGGCCTATTTATATGGCTTGGCCAGCCACCCTACATAACATTACAATTACATTGAAAATTTCAGATTTGATTTGAGTGAAAATTCTCTTTGAGTTCTTCAAGGATTTTCTCTTGAGTTTTCCTTAGAAGTTGTTTTAACAATCTTTTTGATTGTGGGAGCCATCTTCAAACTTCTTCTTGCCATTGATATTCTTTGGAGGGGAGATTAGAGCCGTTTGAAGGGAGTTGTGAGATCTTTCGAGATTTCAAGGCTTCTTAGGACTTATCTTTTAATTTCTTACTGTCAATTCTTTCTTTATTTCTACTTGTGCTGAATCATTATCTAATCTATTTTCTGTTCTTATTGTGTTTTCAGCCTTTTTCTATCTTAAGGAATCAGCCCAAAAATCCCCAATTTCTAGGGTTTTTCCATACTCTTTTTGGGTGAAATTAGATTGTCGAAATTTGGGGAAAACTATCTTGGTGTTCAATTGGGCAGAATCACAATCTCCTTGAGGGTTTCAAGAACCCTAACACTTATTTCTATTCTCAATTTGATTCTTTGCTGATTTGGGGATTTTATTTCAGATCTGAAAATTCAAAAATCTAATCTTTTAATTTTCTGTTTCGTTTCAGATCTAATTGTTTAGGGTTTTCGTAGGAGTTTCCCGTGACTTGGCAACTCGATCTTGGTCCGCGCGTAACCCCGTATCATTTGGTATCAGATTTTGGGCGTTTTGGGTGTTCTTGGTTGATTTCTAAACTGATCTCTATTTTTTAAAGTATAAACAGCAATTTTACCCAGAAAAATTGTTCAAAAACAATTCATTTGAGTAGGTAAACATTGTCCTATTGATTTGAAATTTTACATACATGTTTTTGGCACTGTGATTGAATATAAAAAAATTATTCCCGCAAAAAAATCAGTCAAAAAAGTCAAAAAAATCAAAAAATACGAAATTCAATAAAAATTTAAAAAAAGATTTAGCGGGTTGAATTTGGTGCCCAAAATTTCCAGATCAAAAATTCAATATATAAGGACACTCCAGATTTAATTTCGTGATTTTTGGAGATCGGGAACACCTCGAACGAAGTTGTCAAGTTACTCCGCAGTTTTTCGGGTTTTCTGTTTTCAGCAATTTTTATTGATTCTTAGCTGTAGGTTTTCATTTGTTTCCCTTTATTCTTCCTTTACGTTATCTAACACCTTCTTGTTTCTTGTGTTAGTAGGATTTAAACGTGTGCACAACTTCTTCCTCGGTGCAACACGAATCAATTGGTGTCTCGTCAGTTTTTGGCATCCTAGTGCAAATTAGGATTCTTTGGTAGTTTGGTTCACACTCTCTAATTGGTTGATATAAACTCTGATAAAGAACTCACAAGATTGAATTCGACCTCATTGAGAATTTGATTTTTCTTTTTGAGTGATTAACGGTGAGGTTTGATAACTTTTATTTTTGAGTGTTGAGTGTTTTGCAGGTTTTAAAAAAAAATGTCTACAGGTGATAATACTAGTGACATATTTAAAAAATTCCAACAACAGTTGGACGAACAGGCTGCTGCACTTCGAGCGTTGACTGCTACTATCAATGAGGTGCGGTTGAATCAAGAGCCTCAATATCGAGATCAAATTAAAGACGATGTGGATAACCAGCCTCCTGCTCATAGGCGCGCTCCTCGGCGTGTCCCTAGAACTGATTATGATCTTCATGATCGTGGACAACCCTCTTTGGCAAAACCAAAGAGCGAGCAGCAACGAGAACATCTCTTTCATACTCGCTGCCATGTACAAGGTAAGCTTTGTAGAGTTATTATTGATGGTGAAAGTTGCTCGAACATAGCCAGCACGACGATGGTGGAAAAGCTTTGCTTAACCACTACCAAGCATCCACGACCTTATCAACTACAAGGGCTTAGCAACGAAAGCCAATTTAAGGTCACTCAACAAGTGCGCATCGCCTTTTCTATCGGTAAATATCAAGACGAAGTCGTGTGCGACGTAGTACCTATTCAAGCCTGCCATTTATTGCTAGGAGAACCATGGCAACTGGATCGAAAAGTCACTCACGATGGTCGTACCAATAGGTATTCTTTCAAGCATCAAGGAAAGAAACTTACCTTAGTGCCGCTCACTCCGGAACAAGTCCATGAGGACCAAATCAAACTGAGAAATTCTGTTAAAACAAGTGAGGAAAAAGAAAAGAGAATGAAAAAGAGCAAAAAGAGATTGAGAGTGAAAAGGAATGTGAAACAGAAAAGAAATTTGAAAAAGAAGTTGAAGAAAGAAGAGAAAATGAGTTAGAAAAAGAAACAAAAGAAAAAGACGAGGAAAGGCTAGTGAGGAATGTTTCCACTAACCAAGATATGAATTTTTCTTGTGTTGCTACTTTTCAGGTTCCTGAAAGATCGAAAGATAACTTTCAACTTCAATACCTCTCAAATGAAAGACGCTTTCATACGATCAACTTAGGCACACTACATGATCCCGAAGGTAAGCGAGGTAAGGAAATTTTAGAAACCGAGTCCAGTGCAGATTTGAAAATTATTGATAAAACTTTTGGTGACTTAGTTCTTAAAAGATCCCCTCATTTTGATCCAATTAATTGTTACTCTTCGATTGTGGTTGATAAAGTCATTACGAAAAGAAGCGTGATTTGTTATTCTCTTGATTTACCTTGTGTAAAATCCTCGAATTTGTCCAAATCTGTTTTGGAGAATAAGGTAACGAAATTTTCCAAATTTGTTTTCAATTTATATTCGTGCCTTAAACAGTTTATGTGGTTGTACATGAAGTTTGAGTTCCATTTGACAAAGGTTAACTCAACAACGGAGATTCGACTACACTATGCCCCCGATGAGCGAAGGTTTGTTTTAAATGAAAAAGGTAAAATCGACCCTTATTCTTCTGCTTATCGAGGTAAGATGCTTGAAACCTTTGAAACACTTTTGTACTCCTCGGATAGTGATAAAGATCGTGTTGATGAACACTTAGATCGAAACGTGCTTGACTGTCCTATTTTATTTATTGATGATCTATCTGTTTTGATGGTTGATAAAAAGATTCTTGTTTTTGATAATGCATGTGTGAGTGAATCTATAGACCGTCGATTAATGCATGGTATGATTATGCAACTCTGTGAACCATGTGAATCTTTTCAAATACCTACTTGTGACGATTATGTTTACCATTTGATTTATTACTCGCAATTTATTCATGGTTTGTGGGAACAATGTGAGACGACTGAATGCCTTAAAACATGTCCATCTTTGTTTCAAATATTTGACGAGGCAGTGGTGAGTAAATTAGATTGTTTGCATGGTAATCTGAATCTGTCCATTCACATACGTTATACCTGTTCTGTTATGCTTATGATTGGACTACAAGCTTGTTTCCGTTGCTATTTACTATCTCATGGCTATTCTTTTCAGTGGACTCAATTGCCATTAGTCCCGTTCGATAGAGGAAAGTCGAGTTCATTTGATTTTTCAGATTCGAGGACGAATCTTTTTGAGGAAGGGGGGAATGATACGAGTCACAAAAGCCCAAATTCTTGAAGGCGAGGCCCAATAAGAAGATTCCAAGCCCAATCAAGAAATCCACCCATACTTAGTTGAAAATCAGGCCAAATTGTCAAAGTGGCCCAAGTTGTAAAGTTTTATTTTTATTTATTTATTTATTTATTTTATTTAGTTTAAATTTTTATATTCAGTCCAAGAGTCCCAAATAAAAGACCCTTGGCCGAATTTCCATATTAAAATAATTAGGAGTTTTTTTAGTTTTAGTTTTAGTGTTCTAATTAAATTAGGAAAACATTTGAAAGGCCTATTTATATGGCTTGGCCAGCCACCCTACATAACATTACAATTACATTGAAAATTTCAGATTTGATTTGAGTGAAAATTCTCTTTGAGTTCTTCAAGGATTTTCTCTTGAGTTTTCCTTAGAAGTTGTTTTAACAATCTTTTTGATTGTGGGAGCCATCTTCAAACTTCTTCTTGCCATTGATATTCTTTGGAGGGGAGATTAGAGCCGTTTGAAGGGAGTTGTGAGATCTTTCGAGATTTCAAGGCTTCTTAGGACTTATCTTTTAATTTCTTACTGTCAATTCTTTCTTTATTTCTACTTGTGCTGAATCATTATCTAATCTATTTTCTGTTCTTATTGTGTTTTCAGCCTTTTTCTATCTTAAGGAATCAGCCCAAAAATCCCCAATTTCTAGGGTTTTTCCATACTCTTTTTGGGTGAAATTAGATTGTCGAAATTTGGGGAAAACTATCTTGGTGTTCAATTGGGCAGAATCACAATCTCCTTGAGGGTTTCAAGAACCCTAACACTTATTTCTATTCTCAATTTGATTCTTTGCTGATTTGGGGATTTTATTTCAGATCTGAAAATTCAAAAATCTAATCTTTTAATTTTCTGTTTCGTTTCAGATCTAATTGTTTAGGGTTTTCGTAGGAGTTTCCCGTGACTTGGCAACTCGATCTTGGTCCGCGCGTAACCCCGTATCAAAAGTGGTCTTAAAATGGCCTATTTTTGTCCATATGGGTAGACACACGGGTGTGTGTCTAGACCGTGTGTTACACACAGCCTGGTATATGGGCATGTGATTTGGTCGTGTGTCCCCTGCACCTTAAAAATAAGAAACAAAATACTCAGAATTGAGCACACGGGCAAAGACACGGGCGTGTGTCTCAACCGTGTGGGTGACACAGCTTTGGATGCGGGTGTGTTACACGGCCGTGTGAAAACTGTACCTAATTTATGAAAATTAAATTAACCACACAGCCTAGCACATGGGCGTGTGATTTGGCCGTGTGACCTAAATTTCTTCATGCCTTATAAGTCAGAGAGTGACACAGGTTAGGGACACAGTTGTGAGCCACACGGCCTAATCACACGGGCGTGCCTCTAGACCACACGGGCGTGTGGGCATTGTATATAAGGAAAATTTTATAAATTCGCATAAAATTCTTAGGGTTTCCGATTTAGTCTCAAATCGTTTTTACTGTTTATATTGGGCTTCGAGGGTCCATTTAAGAGACTATAGGATTATTATTGAATGTGAATAGTAATTTTGGCTCGATTTATTTGTAAACCCCGGTAATACTCTATAACCCTATTCCGACGATAGATACGGGTTAGGGGTGTTACAAAACTTATAGCCATGGATCAGTTGTATGGAGATTAGGATGTGTTGTACAGTGAACTCTAAGGGTGGATAGCCGCAATGCAAGAGTACGTTCTAGGGATAGTCATTGAGTTGTAGACATTGCCTTATACGATTGGGATAACCTACTACATCTGGGGGAAAATAACTTTTCACTGGATGTTTTAGACGTTTGATCCATGAATTTGAGCCTTTCCCTACTGTAACCCGCTTGTGCAGATAGATGTGACCTAGCTGTACGGGAAATATACGTAGATCTTTCTCATTGTAACTGCACAAGATGGGAATTGGAACTTGCTACCTATAACGTTTGCCATTGTTGAGGAATAGAACATGGAGTCATGGGACTTTTTCCTAGAGAACTTGTAGAGGTATGTTGTCACTCAAGACAACATTTGCATCATTCTTGATAGATCAAAGGGGATAATTGCCGCAACTAGGCATTTCAGGTGTTTTTGGAGATCCGTATATTGTATCAGGCACATTGCGGCGAACTTCCACAAGGAATTCAAAAATGCAAATTGGCACAAACAAGTTTTAAATATGGGTAATTATTTGTCTCAGTTTTTTTCCATATGTTTAGAGTTTCTGAAACAACACGTAATATGTTGTAACGGTTTAAGGTACGAGCTAGAACCATATCGGTTCAGACGGAGACTAGCTAACCTCTAAGTTGATATGTAAGGTCAAACGAATACTTCGTTTTACCAATATAAAAAATTGTTTTAGGTCTAAAATACAGGTGCTGCCAATTGCGTAGGCGACACCCAGAAAAATTATTTTTTTTAAAAAATGTGATGTCATCGATGGTAGAGGACAGGGGTGCCGCCGATTGGTTAGGCAGCATCGATTTAGACTGTTCACTTTGCCTAGATTCGTAAATATTAGGATCGTTATCCTATTTTAGTATTTATTTTATTTTTTATATTAGTTAGATAAAAAAACCTTTATATATTCCCTATTAGATGCTTTTTTCAAGTGTCTTTTTTCTCCTATTCATTTCTTTAAGGAATTATTTAAAGATTTATAATTAAGTATGAATGGAAGATTTATACATAGGGAATAACTTATATTAGAATGATACTAAAATTTAAAGTTTTTAGGCATTAATAAAAAAATTAAATATATGAAATTATTATTATACACCTATTCATATTCAACCTGCTCTCCAACTTTAGAATTTTTTTAAAAAATTATATATAAGTAATTAAAATAAAAAAATCAAATAATTTATAAACTTTAAATCTTACACAATTCTTATTAATGAAGATTCAATGACATAGGAAATAATTTAAAATGAAAAAAAAATCCATTGTCTAGAAACTAATATTTTTTTAAAAAAATTGATTGCAAAAAAAAATTAACTTAAAAGAAAAGCAAAATGATTAAAAATTGTAAAATTAAAAAATATGTTTGTCTATAATTAAAAAAATTACTTATTTAAATAAATTGAAGAAGATAGTAAATATATATCAAAATTTAACGATGCTAAACTATTTTATTAATGCCTTAAAATTATGTTTTTTCAGGAGTTATATATATATATATTACATAAACCTTTAGACTTTTTACTACCCATTGATAAATTAGAAGAGTGCAAAATTCAGCATAAACGTAAATCATATTACACGAGTCATTTTAAATAAACTTCATTGACGAAGGCTTTCTTTTGATAAACTTACCCTTTACTTAGAGCCAGTCAATCCTTTCTCCGTGTACTCTCGTCATTTCCATCAAATCTCAGAAAATTTTTTAAAAAATGAATAATCTTTGGTTCTCATCATCATCATCGCCATTACCACGTCTTCCACTTCTGTACTATTCCTTACTATTCATCATGTTTGGGTTTCCTCTTTCACTAAGCAATCATGAACTGTACGAGAACTGTCGTGATACAGTGTTCAGATGCGGGAATATCTCCGCCGGATTTCCTTTCTCTGGCGGTCAACGAGTGTCGGAATGTGGACGACACGGTCTCGAGCTTCGCTGCGACAACAACAACAATACAACAACCATCGTAATTAGTGATATAGAATATCGGGTTCTGGGCATCCGCTGGGATCGTCATTTTCTGAAGATTGCGAGGGAAGACCTCATCAAGTACGATGGCCTTTGTAGCCCTCAAATCGCAACTCTTAATTCGGCCCTCGACTCGGAGTTGTTTTCACCTGGTCCCGGTTATGCCAACGTTACTTTGTTTTATGACTGCCAATCTTCCATCTCGTCACGCAATCTCGGGTTCTTCCCTTGCGATAACGCCGGTTCCACTTACAGTAACGTTTCCGTGGGGATACCGAATAATATCCAGCCGAAGGGATGTTCGGCTAATGTTACTGTTCCGATTCTTCGATCTTCCATGGAGGGATCACTGAATTCTTCGTTGAGGTTGAAAGAAGCCTTGAACAAAGGAGTAGAGGTACAATGGAATTGGAAGGATAACAAAGCTTGTGGGAAGTGCAATGATTCCGGCGGAGCCTGCGGTTTCTTTGGGCCGGTGGAGAATCAAACAATGTTCTGCTACTGCCCTTTCATGTTCGAGAATACGCCCGATGACAGACAATGCCATCGCGTTGTTTCTTCATCATCACCAACGTCATCTGCCCGAGGTATGTACTTTTTATCTGTATTGGTGTTGATAAGTAAGATCAGACTGGATTGCAACCTGAATTAAAAAAAAAATGAATCTTTATTCAAGTTTATTAGAATTTTGATTTCATTATTTCAAAAATATTAAAAATAATCTTATCAAAAGCCTGATAGATAATCCGACAAATAACAATAAATGAAGCAAAACAACCTCAATGACATCAAACTTGAATATTTTTTATTTTATTTTTTATATTATGAATCATGTAAAATAATTTAATTCATTTAATAACGTATTTTCTTATGATTTTATATACTTTCAATTTTTTATATAATAATCACTCTTTATAATAACTAAGTTTTTAGTAGAATTAATATTTTATGTTTTATTTTAATCATTTATAATGATTTTTCACTTATAATAATAACTATAACAATAATTATGGAATATATTCTTTATTAAATTAATTTTCTGTAATAACATTTATTGAAAAGTTTAGAAAGATTATAGTTACTCCATTAATTATAATTTATTAAATAAAAATATCATAATTAAAATATTTAAATTTCACATTTAAAATCTATTAATAATATTTTATTAAATGCAAATTATCTTTAATGAGTGAATTAAATATATCAATTCAATAAACTATTAAGTTCCTTAATAAATATTCTAATATGAATTTACAACATCATAAATTTATAAATTGATTACTTGAATTTAATAATTTTATGATAAATTAATTAATTAAATTAGATAACTCATACTGATTAATTGAACTTGTTTAAATTATGAACTTCATAATTAATCATGTAAAAGAATGTAACATAAAACATACATAAAAGTAATAATGCATGCATCTATTATATGTCTTTTAGTTTTGTTCATTTGATTCTATTTTTTTTCTTTTTTAACATAATTCTCATTTACTTTATTTATTGGAAATTCATGTTATAAATTTTATTGTAAATTTATAATAATTAATTTTATATAACAATATATTGTTATAAATATATAACAATCGCTTCACTATAACATACAAAATCTTCATAAATAAATATAATTATTATAAAGAAAATTTACTATCATGGTAAAAAGTTTGTTATAAATAATTACTTTTAAAAAGATTTCCAATTGTAATAAATTAATACAAAAAATAAACTTAAAAAACCTATTATTTTCAATTTTTTAAATTTCTTTTAAAAGTTAAAAGTATTTGAATAAATAAAAACAACTCTTGTTTCTTGAAATCGATTCGCTCTTGTTTTCATTAAAAATGTTTTGTAAAAATAAAAATGATAAAAACAAGTGTTTTTAATTTTAGATGAGTTGACTGATTGAGTCTTAACTCATTTGGTATAGACATTGTTGCCAATATAGGAAGACGTGGGTTTAAGTATGCTAAAGCGCATTATTCTCCTATTTATGGTTTGGGGAGGAACTATAGGTAGTTTTAAACATTGTGTCAAAAAGAACAGATATGATCAGAACCTATCATGAGATTGTTCAACAAAAAAAAAGTATAGATAAATTGATCTGGGTTCATATCCATATAAATGCAAAAAAATATTCTTTCTTTTTTCAATTTTTTTAATATTAAATCTGGTATCCTAGTTCAAATCTATATGAAATGTAATTTTTATTTTATTTTATTTCTATTTAAGAAAAATAGTTACCAGATATATTTTCATGTTTTGATTATTATAAATATTTTTTATTTATCAAACGTGTTTTTAAATTTTTTAAAAAATAGAAAATGGAAACTATGTTATGAAAATAAAAATAGAAGATATTTTCAAAAATTAAATCTCATCATAAATATGCTAGATGCAGTGTTAAAACATATTATATTTTCAATAAAAGACACATATGAATTTTAAAAATAACATTATTAAGAATAACAACTTTAAATATAAATTATAAAATAGATTTGAACGATAAGAAGAGAGACACGAAATATATGCTTAATAATAACATCTTTGAAATATACAAACTTTACCCAAAAAAATATTATTTCTTACGTCATTGTCAATCATTTAAAGCAATAATAACGTATTAATCAGCATTAATTTTAGAGGAAAATTCAACACCTAAAATTGTATATATATAATTTTGATCCATTCATTTAGATTATTTTAATATATGTCAATGGATTTATTAGATAATGATATGTCATTTTTATAAGATAATGATAAATCATTGACAAGGATGTTATTTGGATTTTCTTTTTTCTGGTACAATAATAAAATTAATTTTTAATATTTAAATTTTTTAGCATTTTTTATATCTTTTTACTGGATCAACTTTATCCTTAGCTTTTAATTTTTTTAATTATTTTTAACTAAAAAATAATCGAACCATTAAAATTTTAACACTGCTGATGTGGTTATTTGTATAATAGTTTATGTATATCTCATAAGAAAATTTAAGAAAAATGTAAAAATTAAAAAATTTCATATTTTAAAAAAATTATATTAATAATAAAGTATACATGAACTATCATGTGGGGTGCAATATCAACACTGTTAAAATTTTAACCTAATCAATTTTTTATTTTAAAAAAAAGACTAACTTTTAAAGATTAAGGGTAAATAAAAAAACGGATTAAAGTCAAACCAACTATAGAGATAAATATTTTTCACTAAAATTTATTATTACATTTAATTTTTTCATGATGTGATATCATCTATTTAACCAAATATATATATATTATATTACAAGATTTTAAAATTCTATATGAAATGAGTAATTGATATGTGACAATGTGTTATCGACACATGCCAAACATTTTATTATAATGTGATTATTAATTAGAATTTCTAAATCAAAATTGCTTAAAAGAAAATATCATAATTGTAGAAAATACTAGTGATACATTTTAATGTATCATATGTATCTTTATTTTAATATATATAATTATTTATTTATTTTTCTTCCTTTTATATTATTTAGTAAATATAAGATTTAAGTATTGTATGGATTTCTTTATTTAATTTATTTCGTTATGTTTCATCCTCATTTTAATTATTTTAATGTATCAATGAAATAAATTTGGGCTTCGAACAAATTAAAAACTTCAACAATTGAAAATTCAAGGGTGCACGGATTAATATACATGAAAAAAAAAATGCAAAATATAAGATAATCTTTGATATACACATTGAGTTTATAGATAAAAATTAAATCATAAATCATAATTATTGTAGAAAATATAGATTCTAATTTGAAATCATAAATAATAGCAATAAATTTCCATATTTTAAAGTATTTAAAATGTTAATTGTTTCCTATTTAAATCTAACATACTTATCAATTGAGTCTTAACTCGATTGGGATCGGTATTGTTGTCCGTGTAGAAAGATGTGGGTTCGAGTGCGGTGAAATGCATTATTCTCTTATTTAAGGGTCAGAGAAGGTTTATGAATAATTCTAAATATTGTATCAAAAAGAGCAAATATGATAAGAACCTAAAATGAGATTAATATTAAAAAAAATCCAATATAATCTTAACTTCCTAAAGTTAAGTTATGCAATGAAACAAGTATTAACAATAATTCATGTTGTTAAATTTAATTAAAATTTTCTTGCTTTTTAAAAGATTTCATTTATAATTTCAAAAATTATATCTTTAAAATTCATTTTAAACCATTTTTAAAAACACATTTAGGATAGGATAAAATTATTTGCACATTTAGTCCATGATCTTTTATCGTTAGTTGATTAATTTTTTTTATTAAGTCTTTTAAATTAATTTTTTACTCCTTCAAAATTTTCATTGCTATATTTTACTTGCAGAATCCGAATCTGAATCCGAATCCAAATCCAAATCCAAATCCAAATCGAGCCTAAATCTAATATTTATAGGTATGAAACACTTTGTTGTAACGACAATATCTATTCATGAAATCTTCTGTTATTTGCTTTAAGATCTCTTGTTTACTTCTATTCATTGTTTTTTTAACTGATAAAAGTTTTTACTTACTTCACCTTATTCATCTTCATTTATAAATGATTTAGTAAAAATTATTAATAATGCACCATGAACAGGATTCACGGTTGTTGTAACCATCACCATTGTTTTGGTTTCTGCTATATGCTTCTTCGTGTTAAGGTTGAAAGGGAAATCACTGTCAAGTCATCTATGGAAGGGAAAAAAGAATGACAATGCTAAGATCGAGGAATTCATCACAAAGTTTGGTTCTTTGGCTCCGAATCGATATTTTTATGGAGACATTAAGAAAATGACAAATAAATTTAAAGATAAATTAGGTGAAGGAGGATATGGTAGTGTATATAAAGGAAAATTACCCGACGGACATCTCGTGGCGGTCAAAATCCTGAGTGAATTCAAAGAAAATGGAGAGGAATTTATGAATGAAGTAGCTAGCATTAGTAGAACTTCTCATGTCAACATAGTGACTCTTCTTGGTTTCTGTTTTGAGAGATCAAAGAGAGCTTTGGTCTATGAATTCATGCCCAACGGATCTTTGGATGAATTTATTTATAATAAAGGACCACATAATCAAAGTCGTCAATTGGAGTGGAAAACTTTGTATAACATTGCACTAGGCATTGCTAGAGGACTCGAATACTTGCATCAAGGTTGCAACACCCGGATCTTGCACTTCGACATAAAACCTCACAATATCCTTTTAGATGAAAACTTCTGTCCTAAGATCTCTGATTTCGGTCTGTCTAAGTTATGCGAACGAAAAGAAAGTATTATTGCAAATACAGGTACAAGAGGAACTGTTGGATATATAGCTCCTGAAGTGTTTTGTCGAAATTTTGGCGGTGTTTCTCATAAATCTGATGTCTACAGCTATGGAATGATGCTCCTTGAAATGATAGGAGGAAGAAAAAATATAGATATTGAGGGTTCCCAAACTAGTGAAACATACTTTCCCTCATGGATAAATAACCATCTTGATCAGCCTATGAACTTCAATCTTAATGAAGTAATAGCTGAAGAGGAAGAAGAAATAACAAAAAAACTAGTCACAGTGAGCCTTTGGTGCACTCAAACCAATCCAATAGATCGACCTTCAATAACTAAAGTGTTGGAAATGTTACAAGGAAGCCTTCAATCATTGGTACTTCCGCCACAACCCACCTAAAAATGTTGCAGACTTGTTAACTGGAGTAATTTGTTTATGTTGAAGCAATCTCAAGTAGATTTGGCAAAATGTACATTTTGATCTCATGTTTTTTTAGTGTTAGTTGTGTATAAACAAATAGAACATATCAAATGTGTCAAAAATTTTAAACATAAATATGTTATACATATATATGATGGCATGCTTATTAAATGTATTGTTCGTGGAAATAACATTGTAAATGTAAAAAAAAATATATTGTTAAGAGGAATAGATACAAATTTCAGAAAGTTTTATTTTCATGAATTGTACCGAAATCTATTAAATATTTTAATTGAAAATTAATTAATACAATTTTCAGTAGTGAGATTAATTTGTTGATCACTTTTAAAAGCATAGAGATTGTGCTGGGATTTTTGCCAAATATGATACATATAAGAATCAAGTTATGTTTAAGGGTTAGGAAAATTCATTTTGATTTGAAAAAAATAATTCAAATTTTAAATTAGGTGATTCAAGTTAAATAAGTCATTTGAGTTATTAAGTCAATTTAAATAAGCATTTTAAGTTATTCGAGATGAATTTGAAAATATTCTAATATCTAAAACGATGTTGTTTCAATGTCTTTTTTTTTTCACTTTATTGTAAATACTCTTTTTAGCCCTTATCAATTCAAAAAAATTATAAAAACAAGTAAAAAGTAAAATTTATATAATATAAAAATCTAAAAAATAAAAAAATATTTTAAAAATATTAATAACAATTCATAATTTTGAAAAAAATCTTAATTATAAAAATAAAAAATCCTAAAAACTTGTTATTTGAAATTCAAAAAGAATTATAATTTTTTTTCCAAAATTGTACTAAATATATAAAAATAAAAATCATATAATATTTACATTCTAAGAAATTTCAAAAGACTCTCAAATTTATTTACTCTAGTATTGTTGTGAACAAGGTTTTAATTTAATTTTTTTTATTTTTATTTTAAGTTTAAATTAAATAATTTTTTTCAACTCAATTCAAATTTATTTTTATTAAATTCAATTAGTAAAAGAATAAAAAAATAATTTAATTAAAAAAATAAGATACATTAATTCAACTAATTCGAGTTGGATACTTGGATTCCATACAATTCAACACAGTAATTAATCAATTGTAAGTTGTGTGTTTTAAAATAATGGCGGTTTTCAGGATATTCGTCAACAATGTTCCCCCTAAAATCCATTAGAAGATAACTGATCTGTGTAGTGGCCAGTTCTCATCCAAATGAGTGCTTTCAAAAATGTGGATGAAGTGATAAAAGGGTTAATAGCGGTGCAAAGATGGTTGAAGTGAGATTGTAATCCGGACATGTTTTCCTTGTAAACAACTTTGTTGTCAGTTGGAGTAGAAATTAGAGGAAGAGGGTTTGGTGAAGGTTAATCGGAAACCCACCAACATGGCTAACACCTTCCTAAACTAGAAGAGGACGACTTATGGATCATCTCTTTATAAAAATTTAACTTCACCACATTTTTTGGTAAAAGAAAAGCTCAGTCAAAGACCGAAAGAAAGACTAACAAAATTACAGCAAATAAGAACCATTGAGACTATCATCACGTAACAGCCTCTATGCACTAACCGGAGGTTGCTCAAAAGCGTGAAAATCGAAATCTGAAACTCTATCGTGGCTGTAACAAATAAGCCAACACCATCAGAATTAACAGTGACCCAACCTTTCGCTGGTGGTAGCCAAATGTCATGGCTTCCCTGCAAAGATCGAGCTTTTTCCCCCGACAGCCAGCTCCGAAAGATGGTTATCACGCAAGGCCGACAGAGGTTAACAATAGTTTCAGCACTCCAAGTCGAGTTTGAAAAGAGGAAATTGCATCTATACTTCCAAAGCCTCCAACAAAGTATTGCAAAGAGAGTCCCCCATTCGCACTCATTAACATTAATCTGTAACTCATTCCGTGTATTACTCATCATCCAACTCTCAAAGGAAGAACTGAAAAAACTAGCACTACAAGTTATTAGGCACTAATCTTGACCAAATCGATTTAGCAATCAGAAAATCTCGAAGAACATGTAACGTACTTTCCTCATGATGTCCACAAAAGCTATAAGAGGAATCGGTCGACAGACCTTTCCTTACCCGTTCCATATTTGTCAGGAGGCAATTGCGCGACGCTAACCACAAAAAATTCCGAACTCTTTGTGGCACTCGTACTTCCAAATTACTTCCCATTTAGCATCCTTATCATTCCAATCTATGTTGGCCAGAAGAGAGTAAGTACAGATAAAGAGAACAAGCCATTTTCAGAACTTGACCAAGCAAACCTGTCCTCTTCCGCCATGGGATTTGGTGGAGGAATAGCAGCAACGTGCAACATGGTCGAGGCTTCCAACAAATGCTGGAATTTATGCTACTCCAATTTCCATTAATATCAACCATATCGGAAACACAAACTTCATGATTTGGAGGATTGGATTGAGTAAGATTTACAGGAGGCCCAAGTGCCGGAATTCAATTGTCTATAAAAACGAGTTCTCCTTCCATTTCCCACTCTCCAACAAATATTCGTTTTTAACACATCCCAAATTTTTGCCAACAATTTCTCCATACAAACGAACGTTTTGTTCTAAAAATATGTTCTGGGTACCCAACTTCAACCTTAGACTTGCCTTGATGATCCGAGCCCAAATTGCTTCAGGATTAAGAAGGCTGAAGCCTATTTTAAGAAGAAAAGACTCATTCTTATAAGCAAATCTTCAAAGACCGAGACCACCCGACGAGATTGGCTGACAACAATCCCTCCAATTCACAAGATGCGGTTTTCGCCTTTCATCTTAAGAATCCCAAAAAAGTCCTCGGATCAATTTCTCCAAAATGTCGCAGCGTTCTTTAGGGATCAGAGTTGTCTACATGCAATAATTGGGAATAGCAAAAATGATCGAATTAACCAAAGTAATACGACCAGCCATCGAAAGGAGCTTTGAGTTCCATCCGCTAAGTCGTTCTCGGATTTTATCAAGAAGGAACTGAAAGGTACTCTTCATGACTCTTTAATGAAAGAGGGGCATCCCCAATACTTTCCTAAAGCATCGACCCTTTGAAAACCCAAACTTTGGCTAATCGACCATGCCACACACCTTTGACATTCCCCGAGAAATAAATCTGATTCTTTCTAGCATTAACTTTGTGGCCCGAATAAGCTGCAAATTCGGACAAAATCTCACTAATTAAATTAGCTTGCTCCTCATCTGCTTTGCAAAACAAAATAAGATATCAGCAAAAAAAAAAAAAAAGGTGAGATATTGGTGGAACATCTTTTGACAATCTAATAGGCTTCCACTTACTCAACAAAACAACTGAGATAATCTTTTGCCCAAGCTGCTCCATACCTTTACAAACAAATGCGGAGAAAGTGGATTACCCTGACGAATTCCCCGAATCGATTTAAAGCTTTCAATAATAGAACCATTCCAGAGAATTTGCATAATAGTCGTAGAAACACAGTTAATAATAACACGGACAAAATGATGAGGAATTCGAGCATCAATGAGGGACTCTTGCAGGAAGTCTCACTTAATCTGGTCGCATGCCTTCTTAAAGTCCACCTTAATTGCCATCCAACCCACAAAACCTTCATAAATTTTCATAGAATGAATAACCTCCTAGGCGATCAAGATATTATCATTTATCGATCTACCTGAAACCACTTTACATCATTATTCTTGATGCTCACTAAATCATATTTAAGTTCAGGTTCTAAGAAAACTTATCAATCCCATAACCTAACAGAAATATACTAAAAACATTTTAAGAAATTAACAATGATAGATGAAGGATGAAGATGAAGCTTTTCTGATTAGTGAATCTTGAATCATATAATGATAGATGAAGTTTAGTATTTACTGCTTTTTTTTTTAATCATATATATAGTTATTTGTTTTTAAATTCAATTCAATTCAAACTTTTTTATTTAGTTTTTCACACAATGTTATATTATTCATGTAGAGTTTATGATTTGGAAAAAAAATTTTACGGGTCAAATTTTAATTAGTTAGTTTAGCAATTCACTGAAGGTGTTAACACTTCATTCTTTAATATTGATAATTTAGTACTACATTAGATATTTTCAAAATATAGGTACCACATTAAACATTTTTATAAATATACATGTACCACGACAAAACATATTTTGATAGTTTAACTATATTAGACATTTTTAAACTACAAATATAACCTTCGATCTTTTTATAAAACTACAAGAATAAAATGTGGACAAGAAAAAGATGAGAATGAATGTATATTTGATCCATCTCTCTCCCACTTAAGTATGTTTTTAACTTTAATAATCAATCAATGGCTATAATTCACCCAAGCTTAAGTGAGTGGAAGTGGATTGTGGATAAAAGGTTAATCCACTATCAAGTTTTTAATTATTCTCAAGTCCTAGGTGAATTGCATATTAGAGGCAAAAAATTTACCTTAATCCAATCACTCTAGTTTTGTCATCTAACAATTTTTCCCTGTACTGTTTTCACTAATTATACAAACAGATCATTTATAATTATATTCCCTAGTCAACTCATAAACTTCTCAATTTAGCACTCGGACTGTCTCGGTTTAAGAAAATTTAGCTCCAAAATTAAATTTTTTACATTGACGAAAATCGAGTGGATTAAGTTACTTCTAAAACGTACATAGTCTCCCAATATTTTCGGTTCCTTCTTTCATGTGTTCCTTTACAAATCTAAACTGGTATATATTGTTGCATGGGCTGCTGATTGGACCCAAAATTTGTTACATTGCCTTCCCCTGGTAAAGAAACCTTCTCCACAAGGTTCCAAGCTGGAAAATTCTTCAAAATTTCGTCCTCTTCTTCTCATGTAGCTTGGCTCTCATTTGCACTATTCCATTGCACCAGCAGTTGAGCTACTGCCTGGTTTTCTTGTAACTTGACCCTGAAATCTAGTATTGCCAGCCTCGTTAATTTTTGTCTCCTTCAAACGGGACAGTGAAATCGATTCATGCATATCATAGTGGGTCTGAGCACTAATACCTGATTTTTTATGTTTGATCTCAACCCAGATAAGAAGCATTGAGTTCGGAAAGTTTCTGAGAGACTCATTATGGAGTGCCATTTCTTCAAACCATGTTGGTACTCTTTGACAATTAACGTCTACATAAACAAATTAGCATCCACTAAATTACTCCACTCGACTATTTGTCTCCTTTGCATTCATCAGAACCACTTCTTCGCAGGTACATCCATTCAAACCGACGTGATCGTAACTTAATGGTGGTCCTCAATGGGATTGAGGTGATGACGTAGAGTATAAATAAATGGTTATATATATAAAAAAATGTACTGTTTATATATCAAATAGTTATCTCAAAATAAATGAAGAAATATAAGGTAGAAATAATAAATAAATAAATAAATTAGAGTTGAATATAATTAAATTTAAGATTCATGTTTAGAATAACAAATTTAGCACGTAAATTTAATTCCAAAGCCGATTCAAATGTAAATTACAACATTAGAATACATGGTAGTACGTTGCGGCTCGGCTACTATTTAGTTACGTCGCTGTATACAACATTTTTCATTGGAAATTCAAAGATGAGACAATGCCTTACTGTTATTGGAAGCTAAAAGTCTTAAAAGGTAGAGTGTATGGTCAAAGTCTTCGTTGTGATAATTTCCTCGAAATTCATTTGAGTTGAGCTCAGACAATAATCAATCCTTTCTTTTTATTCATCATTTGACTTGTTCTCTGAAAATCTAAAAACAAAATGACTTCATCATCAACTGAACTTGCTCTTCTTTCGCTTTCCTTATCATTCATGATGCTTGGGGTTGCTACTTCACAAAGTAATAATACCAGAGATATGTCTGCATGTACCTTCCATTTGAGAGCTTTTCTTTCTGGGTAATGGTAATAAGATGAAGACAATGGTTACATGCATCTGCCAGTTTAATAATTTGGGTGGTTAACACAAGTGAGTATGTCCTTTCCGGTATCAAGGCCTCTTTCAGTTTACCTATTCACTGTCTGCTTGGACCCTTTGGATGTCTTGTCCCTGTTCAGATACCCCTTTTCCACGCCATTAACTGCGGGAGGTTATTCTGGAAGTTTTGGCCTGCATTATGATTTCTGACTTGAAATTTCTCTGTTTTTCCCTCGTTTTCCATATTCCTCGTAGAACCATTGCCAATCATCCCTATCATTTTTTCCATCTTCAATCCACTCTTTGATCCAATTACCAACGCTTCAAGTTAATCTTTTGAGTTTTGACCCATTAACGTGAAAAAAAACTAAAGCTTGCATCAATGGAAAAAGAACGGTTTCAGATTTTAGAAGTTACGTAGATTTTCTGAACTGATAAATATAAAAAAAAATTAAAAAAAGAAAGAGAAACAATCTAGATTTTAAAGAACCCATATTGCTAAACCAGAATATAATTAAAAAAAGGGTAAATTACACCAACAGTAACCCCACTTTAGGGTAGCTGATAAAATAGTCACCTAAGTTTCATTTCAGTCACTCAGGTTTCATTTCAGTCACTCAACTTTCAAAAAGTTACAAAACAGTCACTAACGTTACAAAAAAGTGACAAAAGAGTGACTGACTAACAGTTTCCGTTAGTATCTTAACAGAACCGCTGATGTGGCAAGTTAACTAGCTGACGTGGCCAGTTAACTTGCCATGTTGGATGAAGAAATTGAAATGAACCCTAAAAAAAACCCTTTAACAGAGGAGGAGAAGAAGAAGAAGCAGCAGCAACAGAACATGCCTTGTGGGTTTATAGAAATATCAGAACTTACCCTCAAATGCAGGCTTGTAATGCACTTTTAAATGGGTTAATTAAGTTGCGCAGGTTTGACTCCATGTGGGATCTTTATAAGGAATTGCTTTCACGGGGGTTTTTGCCTAATGTTGTTACTTATGGGGTGTTGATAAATTATTGTTGTTGTCAAGGTGATGTTTTAAAGGCACACAACTTGTTTTATGAACTGTTGATGAAAGGAATTCCACCCAATGTTGTCGTCTACACTACTGTCGTAAAGTTACTTTGTAATGAAGGTAAGATGCTAGAGGCAGAACGAATGTTTATATTGATTAAAGAGGGTTATTTCCTTCCAAATTTGTACACTTATAATGTTTTGATGGATGGATATTTCAAGATGGATAAAGTTGAATGAGCCTTGGAAATATACAGGATAATGATCAGTGATAGGTTGGGACCAAATATTGTTACTTTTGGTATCTTGATTGATGGACTTTATAAGGTGGGTGAACTGACGGTAGTTAGGAAATACTTTATTTGTAGGGTTAAGTATGGTGTTTTCCCCAATATTTTTGTCTACAATTGTTTGATTGATGGCTACTGTAGGGCAGGCAATGTTTCTGAAGCAATAGAGTTGAGCTCAGAAATGGAGAGGTTGGAATTTTTACCTGATGTTATCACATATAGCATACTGATTAAGGGTCTTTGTACTGTTGGTAAAGTGGAGGAAGGGAGCTTTTTATTGCAGAAAATGAATAAAGATGGAGTTTTGGCTAATTCTGTGACTTACAATTCCCTGATTGATGGGTACTATAAAGTGGGGAACATGGAGAAGGCTTTGGAAATATGCTCTCAATGAACGAAAATGGTGTAGAACCAAATGTTATCACTTTTTCTACATTGATTGATGGTTATTGCAAGACTGGAAACATGGAAGCTGTCGTGGGATTTTACTCCGAAATGGTTATCAAAGGTATTATTCCGGATGTGGTGGCTTACACAGCATTGATTAATGGGTATTGTAAAAATGGTAATATCAAGGAGGCATTCCGGCTGCATGAAGAGATGCTGGAATCAGGATTAAAGCCAAATGTTTTCACGTGAAGTAGTTTAATTGATAGCCTTTGCAAAGATGGAAGAGTTCAGGAGGCTTTCAGCTTTTTCTTCTTCTTTTTCTCTGTTAAAGGGGGTTTTTTAGGGTTTTTTTTTCAATTTCTTCATCCAATGTGGCAAGTTAACTGGCCACATCAGCTAGTTAACTTGCCACATCAGCGGTTCTGTTAAGATACTAACTGAAACTGTTAGTCAATGACTGTTTTGTCACTTTTTTATAACGTTAGTGAATGTTTTGTAACTTTTTGAAAGTTGAGTGACTGAAATGAAACCTGAGTGACTGAAATGAAACTTAGGTGACTGTTCTATCAGCTATCCCAAAGTTGGGTGACTGTTGGTGTAATTTACCCTTAAAAAAATCAAAATCCAGACATGCAAATTTCCCTCCAAGTTTTCTTAGAAGCCAAACATAACCCAGAAAAAGAATCCCATCTTTTTGAAAAGAAAAGAAAAACCATTCAAGATCTAAACTTTTCCTTATCCTTTATCCACTCCACCTATGTCATCACCCAACTACACACACAAGCCAAGTTAAGCTTCTTCTTAAGAAAAGCCTGATAATCTTTTACATTTGCAGGAATATTGTTGTTGTTATTATTATTTTCTAAACACCCATTCTTCAGCTCCTCCTTAGCTTCCTCCTCTTCGTTATCTTCACCTTTCTTACTAACTTCTTCTCTAAGGAACTGCTGAAAAGCCCACTCTGAAGCATTTTGGTTCATTTCAGAACCGAGGTTTTTATTTCTATCGTCGTCGACACCACCAGCATCGGAAGTGACGGCGGATGAAGACCAGTAGTGATTGGGGATTTCTTCAACGAGGATCTATTGTGATTGGTTGGGTCGTTTGAGGGGATTTCTTCAACCGACCATATTAAATTAGATTATTTGTATTGTTAACAAATTTCAATTTTAGCTAATTTCTCGATAGAAAAAAAGGTCTATTTCCATTTTGGGTTTAATTTTTTTTCTCATTTCATTGAATTCGCTAATTTGAAAGGGGTATTTGTTGAACTTCAATGGGGGGTTTTTAAAAATTTTTAACTTCAATAATAATAAAAATAGTCAATTTTAACAGAAATTAAATCTATAAACAAAATCCAGCTGAATAAAAGCTTTGAAATCTGTCGAGAAAATAAAAAACTTGCCGATGAAGAACCTAATAGGGCAGATTCAGAGGTACCCATTGATGCAAGCTTCAATTTTCTTTCACACTAAGTCGGGTTAATGGGTTAAATGATTAACTTAAAATTTTGTAATTTTTAAAAGAATTAAAAGAATTTTTTTTTATTTTGTAATTTTTTCAACAGAATATCTTAGATGTTAGGTGAAAAAATATTAATAATTTTTCTAATAACAGTGACAAAATTAATAAAAAAATTAAAGGAGTAATTTCGCCAAAATTAGCATTACTTTTCTATGTTATTTTGTCAAATCTATTTTGAAAATCTAATCACAAAATTATTTTAGTGGACTGAATGATGAAATAAAATAATCATATTTGTCCACAGATCAGATTGGATAGATTTGGGAGTTGAAACCTTTTCTTCATTTTAATTTCTAATTCAGCTGGAAAGTCTAATTCATGAAATTACAAAATTTATACATTAAATGGATATACACCCTCTAGTACTTGTTCAATCCAAATCTGAAAACCCACACCAAGTATCAATGGATACGAAAAAGTTGTATGCTCTTTGACGCTAAGTAGTCTAGCAATGTTCTTGCAGTAGAAGCGTGCGGAAAACAAGCAGGAGGTGCTCTATGTCCAAATAGACAGTGTTGCAGTAAATATGGAATGTGTGGCAGCACGTCTGACTACTACGGATCTGGCTACCAGAGCCAATGTAGTAGCAATGATGTTGGCAGCATTTTCACTCAACACCTCTTTAATCAGATGCTTAAATATTAAAATGATTCACGTTGTCCTGGCAATAGTTTTTACACTTATAGTTCTTTCATTGTCGCTGCTCAGTCTTTTAATGGATTCGGCACAATCGAAAATCTTACAACCAGAAAGAGGGAACTCGCAGCTTTTTTGGCTCAAACCTCTCATGAAACAAGAGGAGGATGGCCAAGTGCACCAGATGGCCCATATGCATGGGGATATTGCTATATAAGGGAACAAAACAACCTCGAAGCATATTGTAGTCCTGGCGTCTGGTCATGTCCTCTTGGTAGATTGTATTATGGACGAAGACCCTTCCAATTGGCTTAGTAAGTTTATCAGTCTCTCAACTAATGAAGTACTAGTTCATGATGTTGTTAACTGACTCAACACAACTTTCACGATTTGATTTCCTCAGCAACTTCAACTATGGGCTAGCTGGAAGAGATATTGGAGTAGACCTTGTTAGAATTAAGTGATCCGAATTCTTATTTAAATAAAATACAGTGGTAAAATAAAATAAAAGAAGAATCTATATAGAATTACACTTCTTCTATTTTATTTTAGAATAAGGTTTTTTAAACCTTATTAAATTCCATCTATTTGATATTGATTAGAATAAAGTGTTTCAGTCTTACTAGAATATGGCTTTACAAGCCTATAAATAAACAAAGTCTATTCCTCTTGTAATCATTTGAATTCGACATAGTGAATTTTCTTCTCCTCCGCCCGTGGTTTTTCTCGAAAGGGTTTCCACGTAAAATCTGTGTGTTTATTTTATTTTATTTTATTTTTCACAAATTAGTATCAGAGCTTCCGGGTTGTTCATCTCAATCACGGTAATGGCGTCTTTGAAGTATGAAATTCCGCTGTTAGATCGCAACACCAGATTTGCATTATGACAGATTAAGATGCAAGCAGTTCTTGCGCAGATGGATCTGGAGAATGCCCTGCTAAGGATAGATAAGATGCCTTCGACATTAACAGATGAAGAGAAGAAGCGTAAGGATCAAAAGGCATTAACACAATTACATCTGCATTTGTCTAACGAAATTTTACAGGATGTGATGAAAGAGAAGAGCGTCGCTACATTATGAAAGAGGCTAAGACAAATATATATGTCGAAAACTCTAACAAGCAAGTTGCATATGAAGCAGTGTCTTTATGCTCATCGTTTGGAGGAAGGTGTGTCTATACACGAACAATTAACAGTGTTTAAAGAAATTCTCTCAAACTTGGAGGCCATGGAGATTCAGTATGATAAGAAAGATCTAGGGTTGATTCTACTTTTTTCGTTGCCCCCGTCTTATTCAACCATTAGAGACACGATTTTATATAGCTGTGAGTCTCTCACAGTTGATGAGGTTTATGATTCTTTGACCTCGTCTGATAATATGAAGCATCTTGTGGTTAAACCCAACTCTCAGAGAGAGGGTCTCATTGTTCGTGAGAGACAAGATCGGAATGCTGATGATAATCGTGGAAGGACACATGAACGGAATCCTTGCGGTAAATCTAAGGGTAGATCAAAGTCTTCAAATAGAGGTAAAACTTGCAACTTCTGTAAGAAGAAAGGGCACATTAAATCTGAATGTTATAAGCTACAGAATAAGATTAAAAGGGAGGCTACGAATCAAAAGGGAAAACAACTAGAAAATTTTGGTGAAGTTGATATTGTAGAAGACTAGAGCGATTATGAACTTCTAGTCGCTTCTGTCAATGATTCTAAAGTAAACGAGGAGTGGATACTTGATTCAGGCTGCACCTTCCACATAAGTCCCAATCGGGATTGGTTTACAACTTACCAAACAGTGTCTGAAGGTGTTGTTTTGACGGGAAATAATGCTTTGTGTAAAATCGCAGGTGTTGGAACAATTAAATTTAAGATGTTTGATGGAGTTGTCAGAACACTTAGTGACGTACGACATGTTCTAGAATTGAAAAGAAATTTGATTCAAAAGGGTACAGATACATAGCTGAAAGTGGAGTTTTAAATATTTCCAAAGGTTCCCTTGTTGTGATGAAAGAGCAGAGAAAGATTGCCAAGTTATATGTTTTGCAGGGTTCTACTGTTACTGGTGATGCAGTTGTCGCTTCCTCTTCCTTGTCAGATGATGATATTACTAAAATTTGGCATATGCGCCTACGGCATATGAGTGAGAATGACATGGCAGAATTGAGCAAAAGAGGACTTCTTGATGGGCAAGGAATTTGCAAACTGAATTTTTGTGAGCACTGTGTTTTTAGGAAGCAAAAAAGAGTTCGATTCATCAGAGGAATCCTAACACGAAGGGAACGTTGGAGTATATTCATTCTGATCTATGGGGGCCATTTAAAGTGCCTTCGAGAGATAGAGCTAATTATATGCTAACATTTATTGATGATTTTTCCAGAAAAGTTTGGGCGTTCTTCTTGAAGCAGAAAAATAATGTGTTTTCTGCATTTAAGTCTTGGAAAATTATGATTGAAAAACAGAAGGGAAAACAAATAAAATACCTCCACACAGATAATGGCTTAGAGTTCTATTCTGATGAGTTTAATAGATTGTGTAAGTCAGAAGGGATTGTGAGACACTTGACAGTTCACCATACTCCACAGCAAAATGGCGTTACAGAACGAATGAATAAAACGATCATGGAGAAGGTTCGATG